>NC_138306.1:87900000-87912500 GCF_965601325.2 Salmo salar | reverse complement strand
CTGGCAGGCCGGGCCTATCCACTAGGAGACATCCCAGAGGACCTGGTGTCTCAAGTCAAGAACCAGGTACTTGTGTGTATCAGGGACAGATTCCTGGAATGGTTCCCCTCTTTGTGACAGACCTCTACATCCCCCATGTTGCTGTAAGGAGTGTTAATGAGGTATTCTCCTATTGCTGTAAGGAGTGTTAATGAGGTATTCTCCTATTGCTGTAAGGAGTGTTAATGAGGTATTCTCCTCTCTGTTGCTGTAAGGAGTGTTAATGAGGTATTCTCCTCTCTGTTGCTGTAAGGAGTGTTAATGGGGGGGCAGCTGGGCAGCGTGGGCAGCTGTGGCAACCCAATGATCATGGGATACCCTTTCCACTAGCCAAGGCAGGGGTGCAAACACTTCCTGTTTCCGGTCACAACTTGCAGACTTGTTTACGCTGCTGTGCGTTTTTGTTGCCGATCTTACTTTGATACCTGACGGTTTTTTACTTTTTCATTACCGTATATTTTTACTTTTTCCCTCACTCAACTTTTTTCCTCACTCAACTTTTTTCATTCATCCCCGGAGGTTTTATCTGGACATGGTTCGTCAGGACTTCAAACAGCCGAAGCTAAGTAACATTAACATGATGCCTTCTAATTGCAGTCGTTGTACTTATAATATACAGGAGAACGATCGCCTTACGGCAAGGATAGCTGTGCTGCAAGCCCAGCTTCAGACGCGATCGTTAGGCAAGGGTAATTTCAGTGTAGGAAAGGATGAAACAGCGTCTGTGCCACCAGTAAGTACAGATAGTAACGTTAGTATAAACCCCCTCGCACGGTCCCCGCAGCCGGACATCTTTCTCATGGCTTCTGGAGGGAAACGCTGTAGGAATGCTCAACCGGTGTCGCTTATTCAGCCGACAGAAACTTTCAACCGGTTCTCCCCATTAAGCGAGTCGGAGTCGGAGGCCGAGACTTCTCTGGTCTCTACTCCTCCCGTTGTGGGGTCTGAGACGCCGACGGCTCCCACCATTAGCTCTGACAAATTGAAAACCCTAGTCATTGGCGACTCCATTACCCGCAGTATTAGACTTAAAACTAATCATCCAGCGATCATACACTGTTTACCAGGGGGCAGGGCTACCGACGTTAAGGCTAATCTAAAGACGGTGCTGGCTAAAGCTAAAACTGGCGAGTGTAGAGAGTATAGAGATATTGTTATCCACGTCGGCACCAACGATGTTAGGATGAAACAGTCAGAGGTCACCAAGCGCAACATAGCTTCAGCGTGTAAATCAGCTAGAAAGATGTGTCGGCATCGATTAATTGTCTCTGGCCCCCTCCCAGTTAGGGGGAGTGATGAGCTCTACAGCAGAGTCTCACAACTCAATCGCTGGTTGAAAACTGTTTTCTGCCCCTCCCAAAAGATAGAATTTGTAGATAATTGGCCCTCTTTCTGGGACTCACCCACAAACAGGACCAAGCCTGGCCTGTTGAGGAGTGACGGACTCCATCCTAGCTGGAGGGGTGCTCTCATCTTATCTACGAACATAGACAGGGCTCTAACTCCTCTAGCTCCACAATGAAATAGGGTGCAGGCCAGGCAGCAGGCTGTTAGCCAGCCTGCCAGCTTAGTGGAGTCTGCCACTAGCACAGTCAGTGTAGTCAGCTCAGCTTCCCCCATTGAGACCGTGTCTGTGCCTCGATCTAGGTTGGGCAAAATTAAAAATGGCGGTGTTCGCTTTAGCAATCTCACTAGTATAAAGACCTCCTCCATTCCTGCCATTATTGAAAGAGATTGTGATACCTCACATCTCAAAATTGGGTTACTTAATGTTAGATCCCTCACTTCCAAGGCAGTTATAGTCAATGAACTAATCACTGATAATAATCTTGATGTGATTGGCCTGACTGAAACATGGCTTAAGCCTGATGAATTTACTGTGTTAAATGAGGCCTCACCCCCAGGTTACATTAGTGACCATACCCCCCGTGCATCCGGCAAAGGCGGAGGTGTTGCTAACATTTACGATAGCAAATTTCAATTTACAAAAAAAAAAACAACAATGACGTTTTCGTCTTTTGAGCTTCTAGTCATGAAATCTATGCAGCCTACTCACTCACTTTTTATAGCTACTGTTTATAGGCCTCCTGGGCCATATGCAGTGTTCCTCACTGAGTTCCCTGAATTCCTATCGGATCTTGTAGTCATAGCAGATAATATTCTAATTTTTGGTGACTTTAACATTCACATGGAAAAGTCCACAGACCCACTCCAAAAGGCTTTCGGAGCCATCATCGACTCAGTGGGTTTTGTCCAACATGTCTCTGGACCTACTCACTGCCACAGTCATACTCTGGACCTAGTTTTGTCCCATGGAATAAATGTTGTGGATCTAAATGTTTTTCCTCATAATCCTGGACTATCGGACCACCATTTTATTACGTTTGCAATTGCAACAAATAATCTGCTCAGACCCCAACCAAGGAGCATTAAAAGTCGTGCTATAAATTCTCAGACAACCCAAAGATTCCTTGATGCCCTTCCAGACTGCCTCTGCCTACCCAAGGACGTCAGAGGACAAAAATCAGTTAACCACCTAACCGAGGAACTCAATTTAACCTTGCGCAATACCCTAGATGCAGTTGCACCCCTAAAAACTAAAAACATCTGTCATAAGAAACTAGCTCCCTGGTATACAGAAAATACACGAGCTCTGAAGCAAGCTTCCAGAAAATTGGAACGGAAATGGCGCCACACCAAACTGGAAGTCTTCCGACTAGCTTGGAAAGACAGTACCGTGCAGTATCGAAGAGCCCTTACTGCTGCTCGATCATCCTATTTTTCCAACTTAATTGAGGAAAATAAGAACAATCCGAAATTTCTTTTTGATACTGTCGCAAAGCTAACTAAAAAGCAGCCTTCGCAAATGGAGGATGGCTTTCACTTCAGCAGTAATACATTTATGAACTTCTTTGAGGAAAAGATCATGATCATTAGAAAGCAAATTACAGACTCCTCTTTAAATCTGGGTATTCCTCCAAAGCTCCATTGTCCTGAGTCTGCACAACTCTGCCAGGACCTAGGATCAAGGGAGATACTAAAGTGTTTTAGTACTATATCTCTTGACGCAATGATGAAAATAATCATGGCCTCCAAACCCTCAAGCTGCATACTGGACCCTATTCCAACTAAACTACTGAAAGAGCTGCTTCCTGTGCTTGGCCCTCCTATGTTGAACATAATAAACGGCTCTCTATCCACCGGATGTGTACCAAGCTCACTAAAAGTGGCAGTAATAAAGCCTCTCTTGAAAAAGCCGAATCTTGATCCAGAAATTATAAAAAACTATCGGCCTATATCGAATCTTCCATTCCTCTCCAAAATTTTAGAAAAAGCTGTTGCACAGCAACTGACTGCCTTCCTGAAGACAAACAATGTATACGAAACGCTTCAGTCTGGTTTTAGACCCCATCATAGCACTGAGACTGCACTTGTGAAGGTGGTAAATGACCTTTTAATGACGTCAGACCGAGGCTCTGCATCTGTCCTCGTGCTCCTAGATCTTAGTGCCGCTTTTGATACCATCGATCACCACATTCTTTTGGAGAGATTGGAAACCCAAATTGGTCTACATGGACAAGTTCTGGCCTGGTTTAGATCTTATCTGTCGGAAAGATATCAGTTTGTCTCTGTGAATGGTTTGTCCTCTGACAAATCAATTGTAAATTTCGGTGTTCCTCAAGGTTCCGTTTTAGGACCACTATTGTTTTCACTATATATTTTACCTCTTGGGGATGTCATTCGAAAACATAATGTTAAATTTCACTGCTATGCAGACGACACACAGCTGTACATTTCAATGAAACATGGTGAAGCCCCAAAATTGCCCTCGCTAGAAGCCTGTGTTTCAGACATAAAGAAGTGGATGGCTGCAAACTTTCTACTTTTAAACTCGGACAAAACAGAGATGCTTGTTCTAGGTCCCAAGAAACAAAGAGATCTTCTGTTGAATCTGACAATTAATCTGGATGGTTGTACAGTCGTCTCAAATAAAACTGTGAAGGACCTCGGCGTTACTCTGGACCCTGATCTCTCTTTTGAAGAACATATCAAGACTGTTTCAAGGACAGCTTTTTTCCATCTACGTAACATTGCAAAAATCAGAAATTTTCTGTCCAAAAATGACGCAGAAAAATTAATCCATGCTTTTGTTACTTCTAGGCTGGACTACTGCAATGCTCTACTTTCCGGCTACCCGGATAAAGCACTAAATAAACTTCAGTTAGTGCTAAATACGGCTGCTAGAATCCTGACTAGAACCAAAAAATTTGATCATATTACTCCAGTGTTAGCCTCCCTACACTGGCTTCCTGTTAAGGCAAGGGCTGATTTCAAGGTTTTACTGCTAACCTACAAAGCATTACATGGGCTTGCTCCTACCTATCTTTCCGATTTGGTCCTGCCGTACATACCTACACGTACGCTACGGTCACAAGACGCAGGCCTCCTAATTGTCCCTAGAATTTCTAAGCAAACGGCTGGAGGTAGGGCTTTCTCCTATAGAGCTCCATTTTTATGGAATGGTCTGCCTACCAATGTGAGAGACGCAGACTCAGTCTCAACCTTTAAGTCTTTACTGAAGACTTATCTCTTCAGTAGGTCCTATGATTAAGTATAGTCTGGCCCAGGAGTGTGAAGGTGAACGGAAAGGCTGGAGCAACGAACCGCCCTTGCTGTCTCTGCCTTGCCGGTTCCCCTCTTTCCACTGGGATTCTCTGCCTCTAACCCTTTTACAGAGGCTGAGTCACTGGCCTACTGGTGTTCTTCCATGCCGTCCATGGGAGGGGTGCGTCACTTGAGTGGGTTGAGTCACTGACGTGGTCTTCCTGTCTGGGTTGGCGCCCCCCCCCCCCCCCCCCCTTGGGTTGTGCCATGGCGGAGATCGTTGTGGGCTATACTCGGCCTTGTCTTAGGACGGTAAGTTGGTGGTTGGAGACATCCCTCTAGTGGTGTGGGGGCTGTGCTTTGGCAAAGTGGGTGGGGTTATATCCTGCCTGTTTGGCCCTGTCCGGGGGTATCATCGGATGGGGCCACAGTGTCTTCTGATCCCTCCTGTCTCAGCCTCCAGTATTTATGCTGCAGTAGTTTATGTGTCGGGGGGCTAGGGTCAGTCTGTTACATCTGGAGTATTTCTCTTGTCTTATCCGGTGTCCTGTGTGTATTTAAATATGCTCTCTCTAATTCTCTCTTTCTCTCTTTCTGTCTTTCTCTCGGAGGACCTGAGCCCTAGGACCATGCCTCAGGACTACCTGGTATGATGACTCCTTGCTGTCCCCAGTCCACCTGGCCGTGCTGCTGCTCCAGTTTCAACTGTTCTGCCTGCGGCTATGGAACCCTGACCTGTTCACCGGACGTGCTTGTTGCACCCTCGACAACTACTATGATTATTATTATTTGACCATGCTGGTCATTTATGAACATTTTAACATTTTAACATTTTGACCATGTTCTGTTTTAATATCCACCCTGCACAGCCAGAAGAGGACTGGCCACCCCTCATAGCCTGGTTCCTCTCTAGGTTTCTTCCTAGGTTTTTGGCCTTTCTAGGGAGTTTTTCCTAGGGAGTTTTTCCTAGCCACCGTGCTTCTTTCACATGCTTTGCTTGCTGTTTGGGGTTTTAGGCTGGGTTTCTGTACAGCACTTTGAGAATATCAGCTGATGTACGAAGGGCTATATAAAAATAAATTTGATTTGATTTGATTTAATGAGGTATTCTCCTCTCTGTGTTGCTGTAAGGAGTGTTAATGAGGTATTCTCCTCTCTGTGTTGCTGTAAGGAGTGTTAATGAGGTATTCTCCTGTTGCTGTAAGGAGTGTTAATGAGGTATTCTCCTGTTGCTGTAAGGAGTGTTAATGAGGTATTCTCCTCTCTCTGTGTTGCTGTAAGGAGTGTTAATGAGGTATTGTCCTCACTCCGTGCTGCTGTAAGGAGTGTTAATGAGGTATTCTCCTCTCTGTGTTGCTGTAAGGGGTGTGTTAATGAGGTATTCTCCTCTCTCTGTGTTGCTGTAAGGGGTGTGTTAATGAGGTATTCTCCCCTCTCGGTGTTGCTGTAAGGAGTGTTAATGAGGTATTCTCTCTCCCCTCTCTGTAGTTCTTTAAAGGACTGATTAGGGTGGTGGGAGAACATTGGACACAGTAACACACACACTGACAGTGACACACACACACGCTAACAGTAACACACACGCTAACAGTAACACACACGCTAACAGTAACACACACACACGCTAACAATAACATACACACACGCTAACAGTAACACACACACTGACAGTGACACACACACACGCTAACAGTAACACACACGCTAACAGTAACACACACACACGCTAACAGTAACACACACACACGCTAACAGTAACACACACACACACACGCTAACAGTAACACACCACACACACGCTAACAGTAACACACACACGCTAACAGTAACACACATGCTAACAGTAACACACACACACACGCTAACAGTAACACACACACACACGCTAACAGTAACACACACACGCTAACAGTAACACACACACACACGCTAACAGTAACACACATGCTAACAGTAACACACACACACACGCTAACAGTAACACACACACACACACAACACACACACACACGCTAACAGTAACACACACACACACACACGCTAACAGTAACACACACACACACACACGCTAACAGTAACACACATACACGCTAACAGTAACACACACACACGCTAACAGTAACACACACACTGACAGTAACACACACACTAACAGTAACACACACACACGCTAACAGTAACACGCACACACGCTAACAGTAGCACACACACACACACACACGCTAACAGTAACACACACACACGCTAACAGTAACACACGCTAACAGTAACACACACACACACGCTAACAGTAACACACACACTGACAGTAACACACACACTGACAGTAACACACACACTAACAGTAACACACACACACGCTGACAGTAACACACACACACACACACTGACAGTAACACACACACTGACAGTAACACACACACACTAACAGTAACACACACTGACAGTAACACACACACACACACGCTGACAGTAACACACACACACACGCTGACAGTAACACACACACTGACAGTAACACACACGCTAACAGTAACACACACGCTACAGTACACACACGCTAACAGTAACACACGCACACGCTAACAGTAACACACGCACACGCTAACAGTAACACACACACACGCTAACAGTAACACACACACACACACACACACACGCTAACAGTAACACACACACACACACGCTAACAGTAACACACACACACATGCTAACAGTAACACACACACTGACAGTAACACACACGCTGACAGTAACACACACGCTAACAATAACACACACGCTAACAGTAACACACACGCTAACAGTAACACACACACGCTAACAGTAACACACACACGCTAACAGTAACACACACACACGCTAACAGTAACACACGCACACGCTAACAGTAACACACACACACGCTAACAGTAACACACACACACACACGCGCTAACAGTAACACACACACACTGACAGTAACACACACACACACTGACAGTAACACACACACACACTGACAGTAACACACACACACGCTAACAGTAACACACACACACGCTAACAGTAGCACACACACACGCTAACAGTAGCACACACACACACGCTAACAGTAGCACACACACACACGCTAACAGTAACACACACACACACACACGCTAACAGTAGCACACACACACACACGCTACACAGCACACACACACACACACACGCTAACAGTCACACACACACACACACGCTAACAGTAACACACACACACACGCTAACAGTAACACACACACACGCTAACAGTAACACACACACACGCTAACAGTAACACACACACACGCTAACAGTAACACACACACTGACAGTAACACACACACTGACAGTAACACACACACTGACAGTAACACACACTGACAGTAACACACACACACACGCTAACAGTAACACACACGCTAACAGTAACACACACACATTAACAGTAACACACACACGCTAACAGTAACACACACACACGCTAACAGTAACACACACACACGCTAACAGTAACACACACACACGCTAACAGTAACACACACACACGCTAACAGTAACACACACACACACGCTAACAGTAACACACACACACGCTAACAGTAACACACACACACGCTAACAGTAACACACACACACGCTAACAGTAACACACACACACACCGCTAACAGTAACACACACACACACACGCTAACAGTAACACACACACACACACGCTAACAGTAACACACACACACACACGCTAACAGTAACACACACACACACGCTAACAGTAACACACACACACACGCTAACAGTAACACACACACACGCTAACAGTAACACACACACACACGCTAACAGTAACACACACACACACGCTAACAGTAACACACACACACACCGCTAACAGTAACACACACACACGCTAACAGTAACACACACACACACCCGCTAACAGTAACACACACACACACACACACACACACACACGCTAACAGTAACACACACACACACACACGCTAACAGTAACACACACACACACACACGCTAACAGTAACACACACACACACACACGCTAACAGTAACACACACACACACGCTAACAGTAACACACACACACACGCTAACAGTAACACACACACACGCTAACAGTAACACACACACACACCGCTAACAGTAACACACACACACGCTAACAGTAACACACACACACGCTAACAGTAACACACACACACACGCAAACAGTAACACACACACACACACGCTAACAGTAACACACACACACACACGCTAACAGTAACACACACACACACACACGCTAACAGTAACACACACACACCACACGCTAACAGTAACACACACACACATGCTAACAGTAACACACACACACACGCTAACAGTAACACACACACACGCTAACAGTAACACACACACACGCTAACAGTAACACACACACACACACGCTAACAGTAACACACACACACACACACGCTAACAGTAACACACACACACGCTAACAGTAACACACACACACACGCTAACAGTAACACACACACACACGCTAACAGTAACACACACACACACGCTAACAGTAACACACAACACACACACGCTAACAGTAACACACACACACGCTAACAGTAACACACACACGCTAACAGTAACACACACACACACACACGCTAACAGTAACACACACACACGCTAACAGTACACACACACACGCTAACAGTAACACACACACACACGCTAACAGTAACACACACACACACGCTAACAGTAACACACACACACGCTAACAGTAACACACACACACACACGCTAACAGTAACACACACACACACACACACACGCTAACAGTAACACACACACACACACACGCTAACAGTAACACACACACACACACACGCTAACAGTAACACACACACACACGCTAACAGTAACACACACACACGCTAACAGTAACACACACACACGCTAACAGTAACACACACACACACACGCTAACAGTAACACACACACACACACGCTAACAGTAACACACACACACACACGCTAACAGTAACACACACACACACACGCTAACAGTAACACACACACACACACGCTAACAGTAACACACACACACACGCTAACAGTAACACACACACACACGCTAACAGTAACACACACACACGCTAACAGTAACACACACACGCTAACAGTAACACACACACACACACACGCTAACAGTAACACACACACACGCTAACAGTAACACACACACGCTAACAGTAACACACACACACACGCTAACAGTAACACACACACTAACAGTAACACACACACACGCTAACAGTAACACACACACACGCTAACAGTAACACACACACACGCTAACAGTAACACACACACACGCTAACAGTAACACACACACACGCTAACAGTAACACACACACACGCTAACAGTAACACACACACACTAACAGTAACACACACACACGCTAACAGTAACACACACACACACACACGCTAACAGTAACACACACACACGCTAACAGTAACACACACACGCTAACAGTAACACACACACACACACACGCTAACAGTAACACACACACACTAACAGTAACACACACACACGCTAACAGTAACACACACACACGCTAACAGTAACACACACACACGCTAACAGTAACACACACACACGCTAACAGTAACACACACACACGCTAACAGTAACACACACACACGCTAACAGTAACACACACACACGCTAACAGTAACACACACACACGCTAACAGTAACACACACACACACACGCTAACAGTAACACACACACACACACGCTAACAGTAACACACACACACACGCTAACAGTAACACACACACACACGCTAACAGTAACACACACACACGCTAACAGTAACACACACACCACGCACAACACACACACACGCTAACAGTAACACACACACACGCTAACAGTAACACACACACGCTAACAGTAACACACACACACGCACACACACCACGTAACAACACACACACGCTAACAGTAACACACACACACGCTAACAGTAACACACACACACGCTAACAGTAACACACACACACGCTAACAGTAACACACACACAGCTAACAGTAACACACACACACTAACAGTAACACACACACACTAACAGTAACACACACACACGCTAACAGTAACACACACACACACACGCTAACAGTAACACACACACACTAACAGTAACACACACACCTAACAGTAACACACACACACGCTAACAGTAACACACACACACTAACAGTAACACACACACACGCTAACAGTAACACACACACACGCTAACAGTAACACACACACACGCTAACAGTAACACACACACACGCTAACAGTAACACACACACACGCTAACAGTAACACACACACACGCTAACAGTAACACACACACACGCTAACAGTAACACACACACGCTAACAGTAACACACACACACGCTAACAGTAACACACCACACACACACGCTAACAGTAACACACACACACGCTAACAGTAACACACACACACGCTAACAGTAACACACACCACGCTAACAGTAACACACACACACGCTAACAGTAACACACACACACGCTAACAGTAACACACACACACGCTAACAGTAACACACACACACGCTAACAGTAACACACACACACACACACACGCTAACAGTAACACACACACACACACGCTAACAGTAACACACACACACACACGCTAACAGTAACACACACACACACACGCTAACAGTAACACACACACACGCTAACAGTAACACACACACACACACACACGCTAACAGTAACACACACACACGCTAACAGTAACACACACACACACACGCTAACAGTAACACACACACACGCTAACAGTAACACACACACGCTAACAGTAACACACACACACACGCTAACAGTAACACACACACACACGCTAACAGTAACACACACACACGCTAACAGTAACACACACACACTCTAACAGTAACACACACACACACGCTAACAGTAACACACACACACACACTAACAGTAACACACACACACACGCTAACAGTAACACACACACACACACGCTAACAGTAACACACACACACACACGCTAACAGTAACACACACACACACACGCTAACAGTAACACACACACGCTAACAGTAATACACACGCTAACAGTAACACACACACACACTAACAGTAACACACACACACACACACACACACACGCTAACAGTAACACACACACACACACACACGCTAACAGTAACACACACACACGCTAACAGTAACACACACACACGCTAACAGTAACACACACACACGCTAACAGTAACACACACACACACGCTAACAGTAACACACACACACACACGCTAACAGTAACACACACACACACACGCTAACAGTAACACACACACACTAACAGTAACACACACACGCTAACAGTAACACACACGCTAACAGTAACACACACACACTAACAGTAACACACACACTAACAGTAACACACACACACACACACACACACACACACACACACACACACACGCTAACAGTAACACACACACACACACACACGCTAACAGTAACACACACACACACACACGCTAACAGTAACACACACACACACACGCTAACAGTAACACACACACACGCTAACAGTAACACACACACACGCTAACAGTAACACACACACACGCTAACAGTAACACACATACTGACAGTAACACACACTGACAGACACTGACAGTAACACACAGTAACAGACACTGACAGTAACACACAGTAACAGACACTGACAGTAACACACAGTAACACACACTGACAGTAACACACACACTGACAGAC
>NC_138306.1:87857500-87895000 GCF_965601325.2 Salmo salar | reverse complement strand
TTGTATTTGTACTTGTCCCCGTGTGTCTGTCTGTCCAGCGGGGGGGGGTGTAACAGTCCCAACATATTATATTTGTACTTGTCCCCGTGTGTCTGTCTGTCTGTCCAGCGGGGGGGGTAACAGTCCCAACATATTATATTTGTACTTGTCCCCGTGTGTCTGTCTGTCTGTCCAGCGGGGGGGGTAACAGTCCCAACATATTATATTTGTACGTGTCCCCGTGTGTCTGTCTGTCCAGCGGGGGGGTAACAGTCCCAACATATTGTATTTGTACTTGTCCCCGTGTGTCTGTCTGTCCGTCCAGCGGGGGGGGGGTAACAGTCCCAACATATTGTATTTGTACTTGTCCCCCGTGTAGCTGCCCTCATGGTTTGTTTGTCTTTTATTTCCACATTCTGTCCGTTCTCCCCCCTCCTCAGACGCTGGAGGACTTTAAGAATGACAAGCAGGCTCTGGAGTACCAGCAGAGGATTGTAGACATTTTACTGAAGGTACAGCATCTCTCTCCCTTTCAATTCAAGGGCTTTATTGACATGGGAAACATATGTTTACATTGTCAAAGCAAGTGGACTAGACAGCTTCCTCTCTCTTCTCCTCTCCCTCTCTCCATCTCTCTTTGACTGAACTTCCTCTCTCTTCTCCTCTCCCTCTCTCCATCTCTCTTTGACTGAACTTCCTCTCTTCCCCTCTCCCTCTCTTCATCTCTCTTTGACTGAACTTCCTCTCTCTTCTCCTCTCCCTCTCTTCATCTCTCTTTGACTGAACTTCCTCTCTCTTCTCCTCTCCCTCTCTCCATCTCTCTTTGACTGAACTTCCTCTCTCTTCTCCTCTCCCTCTCTCCATCTCTCTTTGACTGAACTTCCTCTCTCTTCTCCTCTCCCTCTCTTCATCTCTCTTTGACTGAACTTCCTCTCTCTTCTCCTCTCCCTCTCTTCATCTCTCTTTGACTGAACTTCCTCTCTTCTCCTCTCCCTCTCTCCATCTCTCTTTGACTGAACTTCCTCTCTCTTCTCCTCTCCCTCTCTTCATCTCTCTTTGACTGAACTTCCTCTCTCTTCTCCTCTCCCTCTCTTCATCTCTCTTTGACTGAACTTCTCTCTCTTCTCCTCTCCCTCTCTTCATCTCTCTTTGACTGAACTTCCTCTCTCTTCTCCTCTCCCTCTCTTCATCTCTCTTTGACTGAACTTCCTCTCTTCTCCTCTCCCTCTCTCCATCTCTCTTTGACTGAACTTCCTCTCTCTTCTCCTCTCCCTCTCTTCATCTCTCTTTGACTGAACTTCCTCTCTCTTCTCCTCTCCCTCTCTCTCCCGACTGCTCCTCTCTTCCCCGACTGAACTTCCTCTCTTCTCCTCTCCCTCTCTTCATCTCTCTTTGACTGAACTTCCTCTCTCTCTCCTCTCCCTCTCTCCATCTCTCTTTGACTGAACTTCCTCTCTTCATCTCTCTTTGACTGAACTTCCTCTCTTCCCCTCTCCCTCTCTTCATCTCTCTTTGACTGAACTTCCTCTCTTCTCCTCTCCCTCTCTCCATCTCTCTTTGACTGAACTTCCTCTCTCTCTCCTCTCCCTCTCTTCATCTCTCTTTGACTGAACTTCCTCTCTTCTCCTCTCCCTCTCTTCATCTCTCTTTGACTGAACTTCCTCTCTTCATCTCTCTTTGACTGAACTTCCTCTCTTCCCCTCTCCCTCTCTTCATCTCTCTTTGACTGAACTTCCTCTCTTCTCCTCTCCCTCTCTCCATCTCTCTTTGACTGAACTTCCTCTCTCTTCTCCTCTCCCTCTCTCCATCTCTCTTTGACTGAACTTCCTCTCTTCTCCTCTCCCTCTCTTCATCTCTCTTTGACTGAACTTCCTCTCTTCTCCTCTCCCTCTCTTCATCTCTCTTTGACTGAACTTCCTCTCTTCATCTCTCTTTGACTGAACTTCCTCTCTTCCCCTCTCCCTCTCTTCATCTCTCTTTGACTGAACTTCCTCTCTTCTCCTCTCCCTCTCTCCATCTCTCTTTGACTGAACTTCCTCTCTCTTCTCCTCTCCCTCTCTCCATCTCTCTTTGACTGAACTTCCTCTCTCTTCTTCTCTCCATCTCTCTTTGACTGAACTTCCTCTCTCTTCTCTCTCTTCTAGTGTTCTCTCTCTCTCCTCTTCCTCTTAACGTCGGAACTGTCTGTCCTCTCACGTCTTGTAAATCTTTACTCTTTTTCTCACTGAACTCTTCTGACCTCTGTTCTCTCTGTCCACCTCTCACTCTCTTTCTCCCTCCCTCCATCTCTTCCTATTTCTGTTCTGTTCTGACCTCTGTCTCCCTTTCTCCTCCCGTCTCTAACTGTTCTGTTCCTGTCTCCCTTTCTCCTCCCGTCTCTAACTGTTCTGTTCCTGTCTCTCTGTCTCCCTTTCTCCTCCCGTCTCTAACTGTTCTGTTCCTGTCTCTCTGTCTCCCTTTCTCCTCCCGTCTCTAACTGTTCTGTTCCTGTCTCTCTGTCTCCCTTTCTCCTCCCGTCTCTAACTGTTCTGTTCCCGTCTCCCTTTCTCCTCCCGTCTCTAACTGTTCTGTTCCTGTCTCCCTTTCTCCTCCCGTCTCTAACTGTTCTGTTCCTGTCTCTCTGTCTCCCTTTCTCCTCCCGTCTCTAACTGTTCTGTTCCCGTCTCCCTTTCTCCTCCCGTCTCTAACTGTTCTGTTCCTGTCTCTCTGTCTCCCTTTCTCCTCCCGTCTCTAACTGTTCTGTTCCCGTCTCCCTTTCTCCTCCCGTCTCTAACTGTTCTGTTCCTGTCTCTCTGTCTCCCTTTCTCCTCCCGTCTCTAACTGTTCTGTTCCCGTCTCCCTTTCTCCTCCCGTCTCTAACTGTTCTGTTCCTGTCTCTCTGTCTCCCTTTCTCCTCCCGTCTCTAACTGTTCTGTTCCTGTCTCCCTTTCTCCTCCCGTCTCTAACTGTTCTGTTCCTGTCTCTCTGTCTCCCTTTCTCCTCCCGTCTCTAACTGTTCTGTTCCTGTCTCTCTGTCTCCCTTTCTCCTCCCGTCTCTAACTGTTCTGTTCCTGTCTCTCTGTCTCCCTTTCTCCTCCCGTCTCTAACTGTTCTGTTCCCGTCTCCCTTTCTCCTCCCGTCTCTAACTGTTCTGTTCCCGTCTCCCTTTCTCCTCCCGTCTCTAACTGTTCTGTTCCCGTCTCTCTGTCTCCCTTTCTCCTCCCGTCTCTAACTGTTCTGTTCCCGTCTCCCTTTCTCCTCCCGTCTCTAACTGTTCTGTTCCCGTCTCCCTTTCTCCTCCCGTCTCTAACTGTTCTGTTCCCGTCTCCCTTTCTCCTCCCGTCTCTAACTGTTCTGTTCCTGTCTCCCTTTCTCCTCCCGTCTCTAACTGTTCTGTTCCTGTCTCTCTGTCTCCCTTTCTCCTCCCGTCTCTAACTGTTCTGTTCCCGTCTCCCTTTCTCCTCCCGTCTCTAACTGTTCTGTTCCTGTCTCTCTGTCTCCCTTTCTCCTCCCGTCTCTAACTGTTCTGTTCCCGTCTCCCTTTCTCCTCCCGTCTCTAACTGTTCTGTTCCTGTCTCTCTGTCTCCCTTTCTCCTCCCGTCTCTAACTGTTCTGTTCCCGTCTCCCTTTCTCCTCCCGTCTCTAACTGTTCTGTTCCCGTCTCCCTTTCTCCTCCCGTCTCTAACTGTTCTGTTCCTGTCTCCCTTTCTCCTCCCGTCTCTAACTGTTCTGTTCCCGTCTCCCTTTCTCCTCCCGTCTCTAACTGTTCTGTTCCCGTCTCCCTTTCTCCTCCCGTCTCTAACTGTTCTGTTCCCGTCTCCCTTTCTCCTCCCGTCTCTAACTGTTCTGTTCCTGTCTCCCTTTCTCCTCCCGTCTCTAACTGTTCTGTTCCTGTCTCTCTGTCTCCCTTTCTCCTCCCGTCTCTAACTGTTCTGTTCCCGTCTCCCTTTCTCCTCCCGTCTCTAACTGTTCTGTTCCTGTCTCTCTGTCTCCCTTTCTCCTCCCGTCTCTAACTGTTCTGTTCCCGTCTCCCTTTCTCCTCCCGTCTCTAACTGTTCTGTTCCTGTCTCTCTGTCTCCCTTTCTCCTCCCGTCTCTAACTGTTCTGTTCCTGTCTCTCTGTCTCCCTTTCTCCTCCCGTCTCTAACTGTTCTGTTCCTGTCTCTCTGTCTCCCTTTCTCCTCCCGTCTCTAACTGTTCTGTTCCCGTCTCCCTTTCTCCTCCCGTCTCTAACTGTTCTGTTCCCGTCTCCCTTTCTCCTCCCGTCTCTAACTGTTCTGTTCCCGTCTCCCTTTCTCCTCCCGTCTCTAACTGTTCTGTTCCCGTTCTCTGTCTGTTTCCAGGTGATGGTGGAGAACAGTGACTTCACCCCCTCTCAGGTGGGCTGTCTGTTTACCTTCCTGGCCCGCCAGCTGGCCAAACCTGACAACACACTCTTCGTCAACAGGAAGCTCTTCGATCAGGTGACCACTTAGAGCAGGAAGTCTCTCAGACAGACAGGTCCTTGGGGAACCCCCAGCCATTCCACATAGAGTTTGGACTGGAGGAGATATGGGCGTGTTCCAGGTCATCGTCATTGCAGTTACTCACAACGCCTGTTACTAAACATCTTAGGAACCTGCATAAATATGATTCAGCAATAATCTGAGAGACGTAGTGCAACAAAGACGCAACCGTTGTTTTTCATCATAAGATGTGTTATGTTCTGTGTTAAGAGGATAGATGTGTTATGTTCTATGTTAAGAGGATAGATGTGTTATGTTAACCTCTCTGGGGTATGTGGGACGTGACCGTCCCACCTGCGGGACACACTACTCAACAGCCAATGAAATAGCAGGGCGGCAAATTCAAAACAACAAAAATCTCATAATTCAAATTTCTCAAACATACAACTATTATATCCCATTTTAAAGATACACTTCTCGTTAATCCAACCACATTGTCCGATTTCAAAAAGGCTTTACGGCGAAAGCATAACATTAGATTATATTAGGACAGCACCTAAACAAGAAAAACCACACAGCCATTTTCCAAGCAAGGAGAAGCGTCACAAAAACCAGAAATACAGCTAAAATGAATCACTAACCTTTGATGATCTTCATCAGATGGCACTCCCAGGACTCAATGTTACACAATACATGTATGTTTTGCTCGATCAAGTTCATATTTATATCCAAAAACCACATTTTACATTGGCGTGTAATGTTCAGAAATGTTTTGCCTCCCAAAAATCCGGTGAATGAGCACATCAATTTACAGAAATACTCATCATAAACGTTGATAAAATATTCAACAGTTATTTAAAGAATTATAGATACACTTCTCCTTAATGCAACCGCTGTCTCAGATTTCAAAAAAGCTTTACGGCAGTAATCTTTGTACAGCGTTCAGACACGAAACCAAACCCACCATTTTGTGGAGTCAACAAAGCTCAGAAATAATATTCTAAATATTCACTTACCTTTGATGATCTTCATCAGAATGCACTCCCAGGAATCCCAGGTCCACAATAAATGTTTTTGTTCGATAAAGTCCATAATTTATGTCCAAATACCGCCTTTTTGTTCACGCGTTTAGTCCACTACTCCAAATGCAGGAAGCGAGCGCAAAATATCACGACGAAAAGTAAAAAAAAAGTTATATTTTCGTTCGTAGAAATGTCAAACGATGTATAGCATCAATCTGTAGGATGTTTTTAACATAAATCTTCAGTAATATTCCAACCGGACAATTCCAATGTCTTCAGAAAAGAAAATGATCACAGCTAACTAACACGTGAGAGCGTGCCTCTGAGCTCATGTCATTTTCTCACTCATCAACTTCCAGGCCCTCTTGTTCGCTCCATATTCACAGTAGAAGCATGTAACAATGTTCTAAAGACTGTTGACATCTAGTAGAAGCCTTAGGAAGTGTAAAAGGAACCCTAAGTCACTGTATACTGTATAGGCAATCACTTGAAAAACTACAAACCTCAGATTTCCACACTTCCTGGTTGGATTTTTCTCAGGTTTTTGCCTGCCATATGAGTTCTGTTATACTCACAGACATCATTCAAACAAACAGTTTTAGAAACGTCAGAGTGTTTTCTATCCAAATCTACTAATAATATGCATATCCTACCTTCTGAGCCTGAGTAGCAGGCAGTTTAATTTGGGCATGCCTTTCATCCGGACGTCAAAATACTGCCCCCTACCCTAGAGAAGTTAAGAGGGTAGATGTGTTATGTTCTATGTTAAGAGGATAGATGTGTTATGTTAAGAGGATAGATGTGTTATGTTAAGAGGATAGATGTGTTATGTTAAGAGGTTAACCTGTTGGGGCTAGGGGGCAGTATTTTCACGGCTGGATAAAAAAACGTACCCGATTTAATCTGGTTACTAATCCTACCCAGTAACTAGAATATGCATATACTTATTATATATGGATATAAAACACCCTAAAGTTTCTAAAACTGTTTGAATGGTGTCTGTGAGTATAACAGAACTCATTTGGCAGGCAAAACCCTGAGACCGATTCTGACAGGAAGTGGATACCTGATGTGTTGAATTACCTTTAAGCCTATGCCATTGAAACACACAGGGGCTTATTAATGTTTTGGCACTTCCTATTGCTTCCACTAGATGTCACCAGCCTTTACAAAGTGTTTTGAGTCTTCTACTGTGAGATCTGACCGAACAAGAGCCTTGGAACGGTGATGGCCGATTAGACTCTGGCGCGCGAGGTCATGTTGGGTACCCTCGTTCCAATACGTTTTAAAAGAGAATGCATTCGTCCACCTTGAATATTATTCATGTTCTGGTTAAAAAAGGCACTAATGATTTATGCTATACAACGTTTGACATGTTTGAATGAACATAAATATATTTTTTCCCCTCGTTCATGAAGTGAAGTCCGGCGGGCTTAGATCATGTGCTAACAACACGGAGCTTTTTGGACATAAATGATGAGCTTTTTTGAACAAAACTACATTCGTTATGGACCTGGGATTCCTGGAAGTGACATCTGATGAAGAGAATCAAAGGTAATGGATTATTTACATAGTATTTTCGATTTTAGATCTCTCCAACATGGCCGTTTGTCTGTATCGCAAAGCGTATTTTTCTGGGCGCAGTGCTCAGATTATTGCAAAGTGTGATTTCCCAGTAAGGTTATTTTGCGTTCAAGAGATGTACATCCATCTATAATTCTTTAAATGACAATATAATATTTTACCAATGTTTTCTAATATTAATTATTTAATTTGTTGTGCTGACTTGACTGCCGGTTATTGGAGGGAAACGATTTCCTGAACATCAACGCCATAGTAAAACGCTGTTTTTGGATATAAATATGAACTTGATAGAACTAAAAATGCATGTATTGTCTAACATAATGTCCTAGGAGTGTCATCTGATGGAGATTGTCCAAGGTTAGTGCATCATTTTAGCTGGTTTTATGGTTTTGGTGACGCCTGTCTTTGAATTGACAAAACATTACACACAGCTATTGTCAATGTACTCTCGTAACATAATCTAACTTTATGCTTTCGCCGTAAAACCTTTTTGAAATCTGACAACGTGGTTAGATTAAGGAGATGTTTATCTTTCAAAGGGTGTAAGATAGTTGTATGTTTGAAAAATTTGAATTTTGACATTTATTTGGTTTCAAATTTGCCGCTCTTGAAATGCACCTGCTGTTGATAGGGTGCACCACGGGTGGCACGCTAGCGTCCCACATAGCCCCAAGAGGTTAAGAGGATAGATGTGTTATGTTAAGAGGATAGATGTGTTATGTTAAGAGGATAGATGTGTTATGTTAAGAGGATAGATGTGTTATGTTAAGAGGATAGATGTGTTAGGTTAAGAGGATAGATGTGTTATGTTAAGAGGATAGATGTGTTATGTTAAGAGGATAGATGTGTTATGTTAAGAGGATAGATGTGTTGTGTTAAGAGGATAGATGTGTTGTGTTAAGAGGATAGATGTGTTGTGTTAAGAGGATAGATGTGTTATGTTAAGAGGATAGATGTGTTATGTTAAGAGGATAGATGTGTTATGTTAAGAGGATAGATGTGTTATGTTAAGAGGATAGATGTGTTATGTTAAGAGGATAGATGTGTTATGTTAAGAGGATAGATGTGTTATGTTAAGAGGATAGATGTGTTATGTTAAGAGGATAGATGTGTTGTGATAAGAGGATAGATGTGTTGTGATCTATGTTAAGAGGATAGATGTGTTATGTTAAGAGGATAGATGTGTTATGTTAAGAGGATAGATGTGTTATGTTAAGAGGATAGATGTGTTATGTTAAGAGGATAGATGTGTTATGTTAAGAGGATAGATGTGTTATGTTAAGAGGATAGATGTGTTATGTTAAGAGGGTAGATGTGTTATGTTAAGAGGATAGATGTGTTATGTTAAGAGGATAGATGTGTTATGTTAAGAGGATAGATGTGTTGTGTTAAGAGGATAGATGTGTTGTGATCTATGTTAAGGGACTTATTCCCCTTTGTCACCACCCAGCTACAGGATTCTACTCTGGGAATGTTGATTGGGCCTCAAGCGAGGAGTTGGCACTTAGCACCTGGCTGAAAACAGCTGCCTCACACAGGAAGAGGATAGATGTGTTTATGCACTTAGTCATTCAATATTCTCAGTATAAAGCCTTCCTGTAGTGTGAATTACTGACTGGAGCGGTGTTGTATTGAAACTGGGCAGTAGGAGAACCTGGAGCGGTGTTGTGTTGTATTGAAACTGGGCAGTAGGAGAACCTGGAGCGGTGTTGTGTTGTATTGAAACTGGGCAGTAGGAGAACCTGGAGCGGTGTTGTGTTGTATTGAAACTGGGCAGTAGGAGAACCTGGAGCGGTGTTGTGTTGTATTGAAACTGGGCAGTAGGAGAACCTGGAGCGGTGTTGTGTTGTATTGAAACTGGGCAGTAGGAGAACCTGGAGCGGTGTTGTGTTGTATTGAAACTGGGCAGTAGGAGAACCTGGAGCGGTGTTGTGTTGTATTGAAACTGGGCAGTAGGAGAACCTGGAGCGGTGTTGTGTTGTATTGAAACTGGGCAGTAGGAGAACCTGGAGCGGTGTTGTGTTGTATTGAAACTGGGCAGTAGGAGAACCTGGAGCGGTGTTGTATTGAAACTGGGCAGTAGGAGAACCTGGAGCGGTGTTGTGTTGTATTGAAACTGGGCAGTAGGAGAACCTGGAGCGGTGTTGTGTTGTATTGAAACTGGGCAGTAGGAGAACCTGGACCTATGTTTTGTGTTGTGGTTCCGTTGTTCCACAGGTTCTGGAGTTCCTGTGTAGTCCAGACGACGACTCCAGACACACAGAGAGACAACAGGTAGACTACTCTGACAATATAAGGCTCAGGACTAAAGTAGTGCACTATTTAGGGAATAGGGTGCCATTTCAGATTTGCTCTAGGGCTCTTTTTCTGAGCGTAGCCTGTGGATTGGTCAGGTCATGTGATCCAGTAGAGGCTGTGATTGGTTCCCAGGTGCTGTTGGAGCTGCTGCAGGTGGGAGGTGTGGGCCAGTTTGATGAGGGACGACTACTGGGACTGGCTGAGAAGGCAGAGTTGTGAGTTATCCTCTATTATCCTCCCTCTCTCTCTGCTTCTCTCCCCTCTCGCTCTCTCTCTCTCTGTTTCTCTCTCTCTCTCTGTCTCTCTCTCTCTCTCGTCTCTCTCTCTCTCTGTTTCTCTCTCTCTCTCTGAATATACTTGTATACTATATATACTATATTCAACCACTATTAACTCCTGGTCCCAACTTCTCCCTCCCCATTCTCTCCCTCCTCCTCCTCTCTCCCTCCTCCTCTCTCCCTCCTCCTCTCTCCCTCCTCCTCTCTCTCCTCTCTCCCTCCTCCTCTCTCCCTCCTCCTCTCTCCCTCCTCCTCTCTCTCCTCTCTCCCTCCTCCTCTCTCCCTCCTCCTCTCTCCTCTCTCCCTCCTCTTCTCTCCCTCCTCCTCTCTCCTCCTCCTCTCTCTCTCCCTCTCCTCTCTCTCTCTCTCCTCTCTCTCTCCCTCCTCTCTCTCTCCCTCCTCCTCTCTCCCCCCTCTTTTCTCCCTCCTCTTCTCTCCCTCTTCTCTCCCTCCTCTTCTCTCCCTCCTCTTCTCTCCCTCCTCTTCTCTCCCTCCTCTTCTCTCCCTCCTCTTCTCTCCCTCTCTCCCTCCTCCTCTTTCCTCTTTTCTCCCTCCTCTTCTCTCCCTCCTTCTCTCCCTCCTCTTCTCTCCCTCCTCCTCTCTCTCTCTCTCTCTCCTCCTCTCTCTCTCCCTCCTCTCTCTCTCCTCCTCTCAGCTACCAGATCTGTGAGTTTCTGTATGAGCAGAAGCATCTGCATGATAAGATTCTGCACTGCTACCTCAGAGACCCTGTGAGAAAGGTAGTGTGCAGCGTACCAACCCAGTAGACAGTAGATTCTGAAGCTTGTATGGATGAAGTTCACACTGGTCTTATTGACATGTCAACAGGAAGAGATATTTAACTACATCCACAACCTGCTGTCCATGCCTGGCTACAGCTCAGAGGAGAAACACTGTGTCTGGGACAAGGCCCTGCTGCACATTGCGGAGCTGGTGACCCTTGACCCTGTGAAGTCAGCTGACATGGTGGCCATGCATTTCCCTGAGGAAGTACGACCCATCATCACCAGACTACAGGTCAGCTGACTAGAGGGCCGACACGGCATCATTCAATCTCTCTCAATCTGCCTCTCGCAATCTGCCTCTCGCTATCTGCCTCACGCAATCTGCCAATCTGCCTCACGCAATCTGCCTCACGCAATCTGCCTCTCGCAATCTGCCTCTCGCAATCTGCCTCTCGCAATCTGCCTCTCGCAATCTGCCTCTCGCAATCTGCCTCTCGCAATCTGCCTCTCGCAATCTGCCTCTCGCAATCTGCCTCTCGCTATCTGCCTCTCGCAATCTGCCTCTCGCAATCTGCCTCTCGCAATCTGCCTCTCGCAATCTGCCTCTCGCAATCTGCCTCTCGCAATCTGCCTCTTTCTTTGTTTCAATTCAATTCAATTCAAGGGCTTTATTGGCATGGGAAACATATGTTAACATTGCCAAAGCAAGTGAGGTAGATAATATACAAAAGTGAAATAAACAATAAAAATGAACAGTAAACATTACACTCAAAGAAGTTCCAAAAGAATAAAGACATTTCAAATGTCATATTATGTCTATATACAGTGTTGTAACGATGTGCAAATAGTTAAAGTACAAAATGGAAAATAAATAAACATAAATATGGGTTGTATTTACAATGGTGTTTGTTCTTCACTGGTTGACTCTTTTCTTATGGCAACAGGTCACACATCTTGCTGCTGTGATGTCACACTGTGGTATTTCACCCAGTAGATATGGGAGTTTATCAAAATTGGGTTTGTTTTCTAATTCTTTGTGGATCTGTGTAATCTGAGGGAAATATGTGTCTCTAATATGGTCATACATTGGGCAGGAGGTTAGGAAGTGCAGCTCAGTTTCCACCTCATTTTGTGGGCAGTGTGCACGTGCAGTGCTTCGTCCTCTAAAAGTTGCAGCGTACTGCAGCTTGCATGGTGCCACTGTTACCATTAATGCTAGTTAGTGATAGTTTGACCACCACAGGGCATGTTTGAGCAGCATTTGATAGCCTTCAATAGTGGTTGTACTAGAGAAATTAAAACCTTTTTTGTAAGAACATAGTATATGGGACTGATTTTAAGAAATGTTGCTTAATTAATTTGATTAATATTATGGTGTTTCTATTCCAAGGAAAACTAAAAACCCTCTGGGTTTCCGTTAGGATGGAACAGAAAATATGACGCTGTACAACGTGACGGTCGTGAGTAGAGTACTGGGCTATTTAACTAGAGAATCCCTGTGTCGTCCGGGCAGGGCACGCGGGAGACCGGGGTTCAAATCCCCGACGGGGAGGAAGGAGTAAGATGTCCTTGTAAATAAAAATTTGACTTACCTAGTTAAATAAAGGTTACACTAAGAGCGTAACATTTCTACACCCTAACTGTATAATTGTAGTCTAACCAATACTCAAACAGAGATTCAGTCAAAATATAAATGTGATAGATTTATCAGGACCAGTCCCCATGCTTGTCTCAGAGCAGCTCTAAACAGCTGAAATGGTTTTAGTTGCTTCAAATCCTATTGTTTCTAACTTCAATATGCTCTTTAAATAACAACTACACGGTACATTACTCAACACTAGTGAGACTCATGTCGCCTAAAATACGACGTGACTTTCCACCAATAATCACATATAGAGGATTGGAGGATATTTCTGTAATTCACTGATATTTATTCCCATAGTAATTCCTTATGGATCCATAACTAAATAAACATTGGCATTTTGAAAGCCATTATGCCATTATTAGTTCCATTGTTTTAGTTTGAAGGTGCAGACTGGCGCTAAGAACAGAACAGCGAGAACGTTTCCCTCGTCAGCACCATTGTTAGTGCAATGCCCCTTAGTGTTGCCAGTGTAGCGGGGGGGGATTACAATATTTTGGAGGGGATTTCATTTTTACATAACGTAAAATGAGCGAGGAAAAAGTTGAGGCTGGCACGGGTATTGAACCAGCGTCTGTAGCAACACAGTTTACACTGCTATGCCGTGTCTCAGACCGCTGTGCCACTCAGGCGCTGTATAACGTGACCAGTCTGGAGTGGCTCCTACACTACTACAGTCTGAGCTAAGTCTCCTAACAAAATAAAAGAATAAAAACCTTACTGGAACAACAGTTTTAGTCAGTCATACTGAATTCATACACAATTATCAGCTTCTATGTAGGTTTATGTCACCTATTCATTGTCAGTTAGAAACACAGTAGGACCCAAAAGCATAATCGGTGCTCTAACTCCCCCTTGTGGTGGTCTGGATAAATGACGTGGTGACGCAGGGTACCGTACTGAACCACACATTACCTCTAGGTCCCGCAGCATAATCGCAAAACTTTTAGTGGCGCAACCACTGTAGCCTGTCTTCTCTTGAGAGCCAGGTCTGCCTACAGCGGCCTTTCTCAATAGCAAGGTTATGTTCACTGAGTTTGTACATAGTCAAAGCTTTATGTTTGGGTCAGTCTTTTTGTTTTCTCATGATTTGGTTGGGTCTCTCTGTCTCTCACCCCCTCTCTCTCTTTCTCACTCTTTCTCCTCGTCTGTGTCTGTCTGTCTGTCTGTCTGTCTGTCTGTCTGTCTGTCTGTCTGTCTGTCTGTCTGTCTGGCTGGCTGGCTGGCTGGCTGGCTGGCTGGCTGGTGTCTCGCTTTCTCTGTCTGGCTGTCTGGTCGTCTCGCTTTCTCTGTCTCTGTCTGTCGTCTCGCTTTCTCTGTCTCTGTCTGTCGTCTCGCTTTCTCTTTCTCTGTCTGTCTGTGTCTTGCTTTCTCTGTCTCTGTCTGTCTGTGTCTCTCTTTCTCTGTCTGTCTGTGTCTCGCTTTCTCTGTCTCTGTCTGTCGTCTCGCTTTCTCTTTCTCTGTCTGTCTGTGTCTTGCTTTCTCTGTCTCTGTCTGTCTGTGTCTCTCTTTCTCTGTCTGTCTGTGTCTCGCTTTCTCTGTCTCTGTCTGTCTGTGTCTCTCTGTCTGTCTGTGTCTCGCTTTCTCTGTCTCTGTCTGTCTGTGTCTCGCTTTCTGTCTGTCTCTGTCTGTCTGTGTCTCGCTTTCTGTCTGTCTGTGTCTCGCTTTCTGTCTGTCTGTGTCTCGCTTTCTGTCTGTCTCTGTCTGTCTGTGTCTCGCTTTCTGTCTGTCTCTGTCTGTCTGTGTCTCGCTTTCTGTCTGTCTGTGTCTCGCTTTCTGTCTGTCTCTGTCTGTCTGTGTCTTGCTTTCTCTGTCTCTGTCTGTCTGTGTCTCGCTTTCTCTGTCAGTCTGTGTCAGTCTGTGTCTCGCTTTCTCTGTCTCTCTCTGTCAGTCTGTGTCTCGCTCTCTCTTTGTCTCTATCTCTCTCTTTCTCTCTCCCGACAAACCCACAGAGTCCCGCCACTGTCTGAATCAGCCTTATCTGCAGCACAGCGTGTAATTGCCTGGCTGTTATCGCCGTAGGAACGGGAGATAAGTGCTAATTGAAAACCTGGATTAGCAAAGAGTCGTTTACTTCCCGAGAGAATGCTGTGTGTGTGTTCATGTCTCTGATTCTGTTGTGTAGAGAGGCGTTTCCAGGAAGATCTGACAATGGAAGAAAATAAACACCTTTGTGATTGCTCCAAACTGCACACACAGGTGTAGGTGTATCTAATGGGTTGCTGTAAAAGGTGTTGTTATTGACCATGTAGGGCTGCCAACATTTCACTTCATAAGAATCACAATAATCTATGGCATTTAGCATTTTATCTAAAGTGATTTACAGGATTGAACTCTTTCTTTCTTTCTCTCTCTCTCTCTCTCTCTCTCTCTCTCTCTCTCTCTCTCTCTCTCTCTCTCTCTCTCTCTCTCTCTCTCTCTCGGCAACGTACACTACCGTTCAAAAGTTTGGGGTCACTTAGAAATGTCCTTGTTTTTGAAAGAAAAGCTATTTTTTTTGTCCATTAAAACAACATCAAATTGGTCAGAAATACAGTGTAGACATTGTTAATGTTGTAAATGACTATTGTAGCTGGAAACGGCTGATTTTTAATGGAATATCTACATAGGCGTACATAGGCCCATTATCAGCCACCATCACTCCTGTGTTCCAATGGCACGTTGTGTTAGCTAATCCAAGTTTATCATTTTAAAACGCTAATTGATCATTATGTTAGCACAGCTGAAAACTGTTGTTCTGATTAAAGAAGCAATAAAAACCTACCTTTTTTAGACTAGTTGAGTATCTGGAGCATCAGCATTTGTGGGTTCGATTACAGGCTCAAAATGGCCAGAAACAAAGAACTTTCTTCTGAAACTCGTTAGTCTATTCTTGTTCTGAGAAAGGAAGGCTATTGCATGCGAGAAATTGCCAAGAAACTGAAGATCTCGTACAACACTGTGTACTACTCCCTTCACAGAACAGAGAAAACTGGCTCTAACCAGAATAGAAAGAACAGTGGGAGGCCCCGGTGCACAACTGAGCAAGAGGACAAGTACATTAGAGTGTCTAGTTTGAGAAAGACGCCTCACAAGTCCTCAACTGGCAGCTTCATTAACTGGTACCCACAAAACACCAGTCTCAACGTCAACAGTGAAGGGGCGACTCCAGGATGCTGGCCTTCTAGGCAGAGTTGCAAAGAAAAAGCCATATCTCAGACTGGCCAATAAAAAGGAAAGATTAAGATGGGCAAAAGAACACAGACACTGGACAGAGGAACTCTGCCTAGAAGGCCAGCATCCCGGAGTCGCCTCTTCACTGTTGACGTTGAGACTGGTGTTTTGTGGGTACCATTTAATGAAGCTGCATTTGAGGACTTGATAGGCATCTGTTTCTCGAACTAGACACACTAATGTACTTGTCCTCTTGCTCAGTTGTGCACCGAGGCCTCCCACTCCTCTCTCTATTCTGGTTAGAGACAGTTTGCTCTGTCTTTTTAAAATGATAAACTTGGATTAGCTAACACAACGTGCCATTGGAACACAGAAGTGATGGTTGCTGATAATGGGCCTCTGTACTCCTATGTAGATATTCCATTAAATATCAGTCGTTTCCTGCTACAATAGTCATTTACAACATTAACAATGTCTACACTGTATTTATGATCAATTTGATGTTATTTTAATGGACGAAAAATATGCTTTTCTTTCAAAAACAAGGACATTTCTAAGTGACCCCAAACGTTTGAATGGTAGTGTATGTTTACATTGCTAAAGCAAGAGAAATAGATAATAAACAAAAGTTAAATAAAAATGTAAAAATGAACAGTAAACATTACACTCACAAAAGCAATAGAAACTTTTCAAATGTCATTATGTGTATATATACAGTGGTGTAACGATGTACAAAAGGGAAAATAAATCAGCATAAATATGGGTTGTATTTACAATGGTGTTTGTTCTTCACTGGTTGACCTTTTCTTGTGGCAACAGGTCACACATCTTGCTGCTGTGATGTCACACTGTGGTATTTCACCCAGTAGATATGGGAGTTTATCAAAATTGGATTTGTTTTCGAATTCTTTGTGGATCTGTGTAATCTGAGGGAAATATGTGTCTCTAATATGGTCATACATTTGGCAGGAAGTTAGGAAGTGCAGCTCAATTTCCACCTCATTTTGTGGGCAGTGTGCACATGGCCTGTCTTCTCTTCTCAATAGCAAGGCTATGCTCACTGAGTCTGTACATAGTCAAAGATTTCCTTCATTTTGGGTCAGTCACAGTGGTCAGGTATTCTGCTCAGTTCTTTTGTTAATTCTTTCCAATGTGTTTGGGAATCGCTTCCTTTTAGGTGGCTGTAAAATTGAATGGCTCTTTTCTGGATTTTGAAAGTTAATTGGTATCGGCCTAATTCTGCTCTGCATGCATTATTTTTTTTTTTACGTTGTACACAGAGGATATTTTTGCAGAATTCTGCAAACGGTCTCAATTTGTCTTTTGTGAATTCTTGGTTCGTAAGCGGACCCCAGACCTCACAACCATGAAGGGCGATGGGTTCTATAACTGAAGTTTAGCCAGATCCTAATATGTATGTCACATTTTCTGTTCCTTTTGATGACGTAGAAGGCCCTTCTGGCCTTGTCTCTCAGATCGTTCACAGCTTTGTGGAAGTTTCCTGTGGTCCTGATGTTTAGACCAGGGTATGTATAGTTTCCTGTGGTCCTGATGTTTAGACCAGGGTATGTATAGTTTCCTGTGGTCCTGATGTTTAGACCAGGGTATGTATAGTTTCCTGTGGTCCTGATGTTTAGGCCAGGGTATGTATAGTTTCCTGTGGTCCTGATGTTTAGGCCAGGGTATGTATAGTTTCCTGTGGTCCTGATGTTTAGGCCAGGGTATGTATAGTTTCCTGTGGTCCTGATGTTTAGGCCAGGGTATGTATAGTTTCCTGTGGTCCTGATGTTTAGGCCAGGGTATGTATAGTTTCCTGTGGTCCTGATGTTTAGACCAGGGTATGTATAGTTTCCTGTGGTCCTGACGTTTAGGCCAGGGTATGTATAGTTTCCTGTGGTCCTGATGTTTAGGCCAGGGTATGTATAGTTTCCTGTGGTCCTGATGTTTAGGCCAGGGTATGTATAGTTTCCTGTGGTCCTGATGTTTAGACCAGGGTATGTATAGTTTCCTGTGGTCCTGATGTTTAGACCAGGGTATGTATAGTTTCCTGTGGTCCTGATGTTTAGGCCAGGGTATGTATAGTTTCCTGTGGTCCTGATGTTTAGGCCAGGGTATGTATAGTTTCCTGTGGTCCTGATGTTTAGGCCAGGGTATGTTTAGTTTCCTGTGGTCCTGATGTTTAGGCCAGGGTATGTATAGTTTCCTGTGGTCCTGATGTTTAGACCAGGGTATGTATAGTTTCCTGTGGTCCTGATGTTTAGGCCAGGGTATGTATAGTTTCCTGTGGTCCTGATGTTTAGGCCAGGGTATGTATAGTTTCCTGTGGTCCTGATGTTTAGGCCAGGGTATGTATAGTTTCCTGTGTGCTCTAGGGAAACGGTGTCTAGATGGAATTTGTGTTTGTTGTCCTGGCAACTGGACCTTTTTTGGAACACCATTATTTTGGTCTTACTGAGATTTACTGTCAGGGCCCAGGTCTGACAGAATCAGTATAGAATTTCTAGGTGCTGCTGTAGGCCCTCCTTGGTTGGGGACAGAAGCACCAGATCATCAGCCAACGGTAGACATTTGACTTCAGATTCTAGTAGAGTGAGGCCGGGTGCTGCAGACTGTTCTAGTGCCCTCGCCAAGTTGTTGATATATATGTTGAAGAGGGTGGGGCTTAAGCTGCATCCCTGTCTCACCCCACGGCCCTGTGGAAAGAAATTTGAGTTTTTTTTGCCAGTTTTAACTGCACACTTGTTGTTTGTAATGTCGTATGTTTTTCACCCAACACCATTTTCTATCAATTAGTATAGCAGACCCTCATGCCAAATTGAGTCAAAAGCTTTCTTGAAATCAACAAAGCATGAGAAGACTTTGCCTTTGTTTTGGTTTGTTTGATTGTCAATTAGGGTGTGCAGGGTGAATACGTGGTCTGTCGTATGGTAATTTGGTAAAAAGCCAATTTGACATTTGCTCAGTACATTGTTTTCATAGAGGAAATGTACGAGTCTGCTGTTAATGATAATGCAGAGGATTTCCCCAAGGCTGCTGTTGACGCATATCCCACGGTAGTTATTGGGGTCAAATTTGTCTCCACTTCTGTGGATCAGGGTGATCAGTCCTTGGTTCCAAATATTGGGGAAGATGCCAGAGCTGAGGATGATGTTAAATAGTTTAAGTATAGCCAATTGGAATTTTGGGTCTGTATATTTTATAATTTCATTTAGGATACCATCAACCCCACAGGCCTTTTTGGGTTGGAGGGTTTGTATTTTGTCCTGTAGTTCATTCAATGTAATTGGAGAATCCAGTGGGTTCTGGTAGTCTTTTATAGTTGATTCTAAGATTTGTATTTGATCATGTTTTTGCTGTTTGTTCTTTGTCATAGAGCCAAAAGGATTGGACAAGTGGTTTATTCATCTCCGTTTTGGATAGATAACTCTTCATGTTTGTTTCAAGTTTTCCCAGAAGTGGTTAGATTTTATGGATTCTTCAATAACATTGAGCTGATTTCTGACGTGCTGTTCCTTCTTTTTCCGTGGTATATTTCTGTATTGTTTTAGTAATTCACCATAGTGAAGGCGTAGACTCAGGTTTTCTGGGTCTCTATGTTTTTGGTTGGACAGGTTTCTCAATTTCTTTCTTCGGTTTTTGCATTCTTTATCAAACCATTTGTCATTGTTTTTAGATTTGATGGGGAAGCTGAGAGGTGAAAAATACTGTTTAGATTTTATACTGCCAAGTTTACACCTTCACTATTACAGTGAAACATTTTGTCTAGGAAATTTTCTAGAAGGGATTGAATTTTTGTTGCCTAATTGTTTTTTGGTAGATTTCCACACTACTTTCCTTCCATCTATAGCATTTCTTAATATTGCTCAGTTCCTTTGGCTTTGATGCCTCATGATTGAGCAAAGCTCTGTTCAAGTAGACTGTGATTTTGCTGTGATCTGATAGGGGTGTCAGTGGTCTAACTGTGAACACTCTGAGAGACTCTGGGTTGAGGTCAGTGATAAAGTCATCTACAGTACTACTGCCAAGAGATGAGCTATAGATGTACCTACCGTAAGAGTCTCCTTGAAGCCTCCCCTTGACTATGTACAGAACCAGCGTGCGACAAAGCTGCAGGAGTTGTGACCCGTTTTCTTTCGGTTGTTTTGTCTTAGTTGTGTATCTCTACTCTGTCAATTTCAATTCAAAGCTTTATTGACATGGGAAACATATGTTTATATTGCTAAAGCAAGTAAAATAGATAATAAACAAAAGTGAAATGAACACTCAGAAATGAACACTCTCTCTCCTGCTATCTCTACCTCTCTCTCTCCTGCTATCTCTACCTCTCTCTCCCCTGCTATCTCTACCTCTCTCTCTCCTGCTATCTCTACCTCTCTCTCTCCTGCTATCTCTACCTCTCTCTCTCCTGCTATCTCTACCTCTCTCTCTCTTGCTATCTCTACCTCTCTCTCTTGCTATCTCTACCTCTCTCTCTCCTGCTATCTCTATCTCGCTCTCTCTCCTGCTATCTCTACCTCTCTCTCCTGCTATCTCTACCTCTCTCTCCTGCTATCTCTCTCTCTCTCTCTCTCTCTCTCTCTCTCTCTCTCTCTCTCTCCTCCCGTTCTCTACCTCTCTCTCTCCTGCTATCTCTACCTCTCTCTCTCTCCTGCTATCTCTACCTCTCTCTCTCTCCTGCTATCTCTACCTCGCTCTCTCTCCTGCTATCTCTACCTCGCTCTCTCTCCTGCTATCTCTACCTCGCTCTCTCTCCTGCTATCTCTACCTCGCTCTCTCTCCTGCTATCTCTACCGCTCTCTCTCCTGCTATCTCTACCGCTCTCTCTCCTGCTATCTCTATCTCGCTCTCTCTCCTGCTATCTCTACCTCTCTCTCTCCTGCTATCTCTACCTCTCTCTCTCCTGCTATCTCTACCTCTCTCTCTCCTGCTATCTCTACCTCTCTCTCTCTCTACCTCTCTCTCTCTCTCTCTCTCTCTCTCTCCTGTTCTCTCTCTCTCTCTCCTGCCATCTCTACCTCTCTCTCTCTCCTGCTATCTCTACCTCGCTCTCTCTCCTGCTATCTCTACCTCTCTCTCCTGCTATCTCTACCGCTCTCTCTCTCCTGCTATCTCTCTCTCTCTCTCTCTCTCTCTCTCTCTCTCTCTCTCTCTCTCCTGTTCTCTACCTCTCTCTCTCCTGCTATCTCTACCTCTCTCTCTCTCCTGCTATCTCTACCTCTCTCTCTCTCCTGCTATCTCTACCTCTCTCTCTCTCCTGCTATCTCTACCTCGCTCTCTCTCCTGCTATCTCTACCTCGCTCTCTCTCCTGCTATCTCTACCTCGCTCTCTCTCCTGCTATCTCTACCTCGCTCTCTCTCCTGCTATCTCTACCTCGCTCTCTCTCCTGCTATCTCTACCGCTCTCTCTCCTGCTATCTCTATCTCGCTCTCTCTCCTGCTATCTCTACCTCTCTCTCTCCTGCTATCTCTACCTCTCTCTCTCTCTACCTCTCTCTCTCTCTCTCTCTCTCTCTCTCTCTCTCTCTCTCTCCTGTTCTCTCTCTCTCTCCTGCTATCTCTACCTCTCTCTCTCTCCTGCTATCTCTACCTCGCTCTCTCCTGCTATCTCTACCGCTCTCTCTCTCCTGCTATCTCTACCGCTCTCTCTCTCCTGCTATCTCTACCTCTCTCTCTCTCCTGCTATCTCTACCTCTCTCTCTCTCCTGCTATCTCTACCTCTCTCTCTCTCCTGCTATCTCTACCTCTCTCTCTCTCCTGCTATCTCTACCTCTCTCTCTCTCCTGCTATCTCTACCTCTCTCTCTCTCCTGCTATCTCTACCTCTCTCTCTCTCCTGCTATCTCTACCTCTCTCTCTCTCCTGCTATCTCTACCTCTCTCTCTCCTGCTATCTCTACCTCTCTCTCTCCCGCTATCTCTACCTCTCTCTCTCCCGCTATCTCTACCTCTCTCTCTCTCTCTCTCTCTCTCTCTCTCTCTCTCTCTCTCTCTCTCTCTCCTGTTCTCTACCTCTCTCTCTCCTGCTATCTCTACCGCTCTCTCTCTCTCCTGCAATCTCTACCGCTCTCTCTCTCTCCTGCTATCTCTACCGCTCTCTCTCCTGCTATCTCTACCGCTCTCTCTCCTGCTATCTCTACCTCGCTCTCTCCTGCTATCTCTACCGCTCTCTCTCTCCTGCTATCTCTACCGCTCTCTCTCTCTCTCCTGCTATCTCTACCGCTCTCTCTCTCCTGCTATCTCTACCTCGCTCTCTCCTGCTACCTCTACCTCTCTCTCTCTATCTAGGATGATCACCTCGTGTTCCAGTTCCTGAGGTGTCTTTTGGACCAGAGGTAAGATCCTTGGTTACAACATATATTATATTATTGGAGACACACAACTGTCTGTTTCTCATCTCCCCCCTGTGCTACCTCCAGGGAAGGCCCTCATCCCCAGGCTCTCCTAAGACTGAGCCCCGACCTGCATGAGCTCCACATCGGCTTGCTGTGCCGCTTCTCTCCCCGGCAGCTCACTGACTTCCTCAAGGCCTCTCAGGACTACAGACTAGAGGAGGCCATCCAGGTAACATCCCTACACTATAGTATAGCAGTGTGTCTGTGTGTATGTACCTACCTGTGTGTGTATCTACTTTAGACTCTGTTCTCTCACCTTTAACCCTGATTGTCCTGGGGTCAAATCAATACCATTTCATAGAGTGAATATTTAACCCCAGACAGACAGTAGTGAGTAAACCCAGGAAAACACTCCCCTGACCCAAACATATAGGGAGTGTCTCTCAATTCCTTGTGTTGCTCTCCCTCTCTCTCTTCCTCTCTCTTCCTCTCTCTTCCTCTCTCTTTCTCTCCCTTCCTCTCTCTTTCTCTCCCTTCCTCTCTCTTTCTCTCTCTTCCTCTCTCTTCCTCTCTCTTTCTCTCCCTTCCTCTCTCTTTCTCCCTCTCTCTTTCTCCCTCTCTCTTTCTCCCTCTCTCTCTCTCTCCCTCCCTCTCTCTCTCTCTCCCTCCCTCTCTCTCTCTCCCCCTCCCTCTCTCTCTCTCTCCCCCTCTCTCCCTCTCTCCCTCTCTCTCTCTCTCCCTTTCTCTCCCTTTCTCTCTCTCTCCCTCCCAACATCTCTCCTCTCTCTCTTTCCTCTCTCTCCCTCCCTCTATCTTTCTCTCTCCCTCTCCCTCCCTCTCTATCTTTCTCTCTCCTCTCCCTCTCTCCTCTCCCTCTCTCCTCTCCCTCTTTCCTCTCCCTCTCTCTATCTTTCTCTCTCCCTCACTCTCTCCCTCCCTCTCTCTCTCTCTCTCCCTCCTGTCTCTCTCCCTCTCCCTCACTCTCTCCCTCCCTCTCTCTCTTCCCCTCTCTCTCTCCCTCTCTCCCACCCTCTCCCTCTCCCCCTCCCCCCTTCCTCCCCCTACTAGATAACAGAACAGTACCAGCTCCATGAAGCTACAGCCTATCTGTTGGAAAAGAAAGGTGATTCTCATGGAGCCTTCCAGGTCCTGCTGAAGGTACAACATCATTTGAATCTAAACCTAATTTACTTTCTAAGGTTATAACAAGGAAAAATGGATTTATTAGTCAGGTACTTTGAAATCAAGGGATGTGTGACATTAATTGATATTGCAGGAACCCTTAGAGACTGGCTTTAAGCACTTATGTTTGTACCTCTCTCTTTCAGACGCTGAAGGACAAACTCAGTTCTGTCACCTCAGAGAAAATGAGTGAAGAGGAGGGGGAGACCGAGAGGGAGGAAGAGAGTCCACTGCAGAGAGTGGAGGGGTCATTGGGTGACATCATCGCTCTGTGTCACAGGAGCTCCCAGAGTCTCAACCAAGAACAGAGAGGGGTGTGTGTCTTTCTGTGTGTGTCTTTCTGTGTGTGTCTGTCTGTGTGTGTGTCTGTCTGTGTGTGTCTGTCTGTGTGTGTGGTGTGTGTCTGTCTGTGTGTGGTGTGTGTCTGTCTGTGTGGTGTGTGTGTGTGTGGTGTGTGTGTGTGTGGTGTGTGTCTGTCTGTGTGTGTGTCTGTCTGTGTGTGTGTGTGTGTCTGTCTGTGTGTGTGTGTGTCTGTCTGTGTGTGGTGTGTGTCTGTCTGTGTGTGTGTGGTGTGTGTCTGTCTGTCTGGTGTCTGTCTGTGTCTGTGTGTGGTGTGTGTCTGTCTGTGTGTGGTCTGTGTCTGTGTGTGGTGTGTGTCTGTCTGTGTGTGGTGTGTGTCTGTCTGTGTGTGGTGTGTGTCTGTGTGTGTGTGTGTGTGTGTGTGTGTTGTGTGGTGTGTGTGGGTATAATAAGCTCTCCTCTCCATCAGGTGCTGTGGTTCCCTCTGCTAGAAGCTATGATGTCACCACAGAAGCTGCTCAAGGGACTGAACACACGCCATACATCAGAGGGTGAATACACACACGGACAGACGGACAGACGGACACACGGACAGATGGACAGACGGACTTATATTAAAGTGTGTGTTTCTCCCCCAGTATTGAAGGAACTCACCATGAAGGTCCTGAACAGTATGAGTATCTTCATCCCCCTGCCTGCTATCATCCAGCACATTCTACAGGTAATGTCTCTCTCTTTCTCTCTATCTGTCTCTCTCTTTCTCTTTCTCTCTGTGTCTCTTTCTCTCTGAGTCTCTCTATCTGTGTCTCTCTCTTTCTCTCTGTGTCTCTCTTTCTCTCTCTGTCTGTGTCTGTCTCTTTCTCTCTGTGTCTCTCTATCTGTGTCTCTCTCTTTCTCTCTGTGTCTCTCTATCTGTGTCTCTCTCTTTCTCTCTGTGTCTCTCTATCTGTGTCTCTCTCTTTCTCTCTGTGTCTCTCTTTCTCTCTCTGTCTGTGTCTGTCTCTTTCTCTCTGTGTCTCTCTATCTGTGTCTCTCTCTTTCTCTCTGTGTCTCTCTTTCTCTCTCTGTCTGTGTCTGTCTCTTTCTCTCTGTGTCTGTGTCTCTCTTTCTCTCTGTGTCTCTCTATGTTTCTCTCTCTCTCTGTCTCTTTCTCTCTGTCTCTCAAAGTTCAGACACAACGGTATGGTTGTTAAAGGTTTGCCTGCTGACTGTAGTTAGCACCTCTGAACAGCGTTAGCAGTCAGTCTCTTTAGTGTTCACACAACAAAGTCTTTGGAAGTGGTCAGTCACTCAGTCTTGTTAACCTCTATGGGCTAGGTGGGACGCTAGCGTCCCCCCCGTGGTGCACTCCATCAACAGCAGGTGCATTTCAAGAGCGGCAAATTTGAATCCAAATAAATGTCAAAATTCAAATTTTTCAAACATACAACTATTTTACACCCTTTGAAAGATAAACATCTCCTTAATCTAACCACGTTTTACGATTTCAAAAAGGTTTTACGGCGAAAGCATAAATTTAGAGTATGTTAGGACAGTACATTTACAAGAGTTGTGTGTAATGTTTTGTCAATTCAAAGACAGGGTCACCAAAACCATAAAACCAGCTAAAATGATGCACTAACCTTTTACAATCTCCATCAGATGACACTCCTAGGACATTATGTTAGACAATGCATGCATTTTTAGTTCTATCAAGTTCATATTTATATCCAAAAACAGCGTTTTACTATGGCATTGATGTTGAGGAAATCGTTTCCCTCCAATAACCGGCAGTCAAGTCAGCGTCACAAATTAAATAATTAAAATTAGAAAACATTGGTAAAATATTATATTGTCATTTAAAGAATTATAGATTTACATCTCTTGAACGCAATCAACTTGCCAGATTTAAAAATAACCTTACTGGGAAATCACACTTTGCAATAATCTGAGCACTGCGCCCAGAAAAATACGCGTTGCGATACAGACTAGACGTCATGTTGGGGAGATCTAAAATCGAAAATACTATGTAAATAATCCATTACCTTTGATTCTCTTCATCAGATGTCACTTCCAGGTATCACAGGTCCATAACGAATGTAGTTTTGTTCAAAAAAGCTCATCATTTATGTCCAAAAATCTCCGTCTTGTTAGCACATGATCTAAGCCAGCCGGACTTCTCGTCATGAACGAGGGGAAAAAATATATTTACGTTCGTTCAAACATGTCAAACGTTGTATAGCATAAATCATTAGGGCCTTTTTTAACCAGAACATGAATAATATTCAAGGTGGACGAATGCATACTCTTTTATAACGTATTGGAACGAGGGTACCCAACATGAACTCGCACGCCAGGTGTCTAATGGGACATCATCGTTCCATGGCTCTTGTTCGGTCAGATCTCCCTCCAGAAGACTCAAAACACTTTGTAAAGGCTGGTGACATCTAGTGGAAGCAATAGGAAGTGCCAAAATATTCCTCAGCCCCTGTGTTTTTCAATGGGATAGGTTTAAAGGTAATACAACACATCAGGTATCCACTTCCTGTCAGAAAATGTCTCAGGGTTTTGCCTGCCAAATGAGTTCTGTTATACTCACAGACACCATTCAAACAGTTTTAGAAACTTTAGAGTGTTTTCTATCCATATATAATAAGTATATGCATATTCTAGTTACTGGGTAGGATTAGTAACCAGATTAAATCGGGTACATTTTTTTTATCCAGACGTGCAAATGCTGCCCCCTAGCCCTAACAGGTTAAAACACTCCAAACCAAAAGGTTGCAGTAGCCTTGTTAAAACACTCCAAACCAGAAGGTGGCAGTAGCCTTGTTAAAACACTCCAAATCAGAAGGTGGCAGTAGCCTTGATAAAACACTCCAAACCAGAAGGTGGCAGTAGCCTTGTTAAAACACTCCAAACCAGAAGGTGGCAGTAGCCTTGATAAAACACTCCAAATCAGAAGGTGGCAGTAGCCTTGATAAAACACTCCAAACCAGAAGGTGGCAGTAGCCTTGTTAAAACACTCCAAACCAGAAGGTGGCAGTAGCCTTGTTAAAACACTCCAAACCAGAAGGTGGCAGTAGCCTTGTTAAAACACTCCAAACCAGAAGGTGGCAGTAGCCTTGTTAAAACACTCCAAACCAGAAGGTGGCAGTAGCCTTGTTAAAACACTCCAAACCAGAAGGTTGCAGTAGCCTTGTTAAAACACTCCAAATCAGAAGGTGGCAGTAGCCTTGATAAAACACTCCAAACCAGAAGGTGGCAGTAGCCTTGTTAAAACACTCCAAACCAGAAGGTGGCAGTAGCCTTGATAAAACACTCCAAACCAGAAGGTGGCAGTAGCCTTGTTAAAACACTCCAAACCAGAAGGTTGCAGTAGCCTTGTTAAAACACTCCAAATCAGAAGGTGGCAGTAGCCTTGTTAAAACACTCCAAACCAGAAGGTGGCAGTAGCCTTGATAAAACACTCCAAACCAGAAGGTGGCAGTAGCCTTGATAAAACACTCCAAACCAGAAGGTGGCAGTAGCCTTGTTTGGCAACACGTATCTGTGTGTATTGCTTATGGCCTAGATTCCAGGCTAATGTTGCTATTTTGTAGAAATCCCTTGTTGTTATTAGCCAGATGGCCACAGCTAGATAACCACAGCTAGATAACTAGCTAGCAAGATGACAAATAACCATTTTAATTCACTCTCTGTAGACCCTGACTACCAGTGTCAGCCAAATGTTTAGCTAGCTAACGAACATGAGCATATTCGCTAGCTAGCTAGCTAAGGACACTGCACTGACTCGGCAGCTAACACAGGCAGCTGTTTCATGGAAACTAGCTAATCCATTGTGATTTTAATTAGATTGTCAATACTAGTGGTTAGATAGCTTGGTGGAAGTATTTAGTGTTGTGTGCATTGTGTCTGTGCACTTAGCTAGCTACCATCCCATAACCTACATTGCATATGAAGTATGAAGTTTGATTAGCTCATCTGTATGGACAAAATTCACTTTTTTTGTTGGTCTCCCCACGTGGGGGTTTGTGCTCTCTGATTGGCTCAAAGTTAAGTTGCTGGCCACTGAGGAGCATTGGGATCTACAAGTAGAATCGGTAGGTTTATCTCTGCCGGGTCGGTATGCAGCAGGTATGGATTTAGTTCGAGCAAGAGAAGGAACGTTCCTACCGGCAGTCTGATGCCACTGATATTCTCAGTGGGTTTATGCTTTACATGCAACGCCTTTGATAACTGCCATTTTGTACTTTAGTTCACATTACAGTGATAAATTAACATAAAATAAAACATTATTCAGTGTGAAAATTAACATCATAACATTTAAATAAGCTTAATATAATGAACATCATAACATTTAAATGAGCTTAATATGAAGAGCATCATATTATAAATCAAAACTTCAGCTGCACAAAAGGATGGTGGGTAATATGCAACAAAAAAAACATCACATACTTTTTTGAAAGTACACATATATTTTGTCGACATTCAAGTTAAATATGTCCACCAGCGATGTTTTAACTTGTCCTGTTGAATAGCAACAACCCAAGTATAAATACAGTAAAGTGTACACACTAAACCGTAAAAACATATGTTTTTACAACTGTAAACTTCAATGAGTCTGATAGGAATCTGTGACATCATCGGTCTCCGTGCTTCAGGAGCAGTAGAGAACCTGTGATGTCATCGGTCTCCTTGCTCGAGGAGCAGTAGAGAACCTGTGATGTCATCGGTCTCCTTGCTTGAGGTGCAGTAGAGAACCTGTGATGTCATCGGTCTCCTTGCTTGAGGTGCAGTAGAGAACCTGTGATGTCATCGGTCTCCTTGCTCGAGGAGCAGTAGAGAACCTGTGATGTCATCGGTCTCCTTGCTCGAGGAGCAGTAGAGAACCTGTGATGTCATCGGTCTCCTTGCTTGAGGAGCAGTAGAGAACCTGTGATGTCATCGGTCTCCTTGCTTGAGGAGCAGTAGAGAACCTGTGCCATGTAATGTCTTACCTGGAAACACCTGTTTAGATGTGTCTTGTTAAGTAAATCAGGTGTTGAACGAGCTGGAGGCTCCTTGTCAGTGTATTTTGAATGAATATAGTGAATTACATTTAAAGCGTATGAAACTGAGGAGACTTTTAATGTGTGTTCCAGTGTAATAATAGTGAATGTATAGTCCACTAAAAGACTGAAAAACAATTAGTTTTTAAAAACACTTGTAAGACGTTTCAGTGAAATTATAGTATACTTCAGATATACTACACAAGTACATCTCGTATTTAAAGTATATTATTTTAAGTATATTTAAGTATACTTTTTCCCTGCTTTGGACTAGATGAGTGATGTCAGCAGACTGAACAGTGATTACTAACACACCACTAACCTCCTCACAGAGGACCGCGAACCCCCTCACAGAGGACCGCGAACCCCCTCACAGAGGACCGCGAACCTCCTCACAGAGGACCGCGAACCTCCTCACAGAGGACCGCGTACCCCGTCACAGAGGACCGCGTACCCCCTCACAGAGGACCGCGTACCCCTCACAGAGGACCGGTCCCCAGAGGCCGCGTACCCCCTCACAGAGGACCGCGTACCTATTCTCTTTCCTTATGTTAAGTGTGTGTTAGTCATGCTGTGTGTGTGTGTATACCTATTCTCTTTCCTTATGTTAAGTGTGTGTTAGTCATGCTGTGTGTGTGTGTATACCTATTCTCTTTCCTTATGTTAAGTGTGTGTTAGTCATGCTGTGTGTGTGTGTATACCTATTCTCTTTCCTTATGTTAAGTGTGTGTTAGTCATGCTGTGTGTGTGTGTACCTATTCTCTTTCCTTATGTTAAGTGTGTGTTAGTCATGCTGTGTGTGTATATACCTATTCTCTTTCCTTATGTTAAGTGTGTGTTAGTCATGCTGTGTGTGTGTATACCTATTCTCTTTCCTTATGTTAAGTGTGTGTTAGTCATGCTGTGTGTGTGTGTGTGTGTGTGTGTGTACCTATTCTCTTTCCTTATGTTAAGTGTGTGTTAGTCATGCTGTGTGTGTGTATACCTATTCTCTTTCCTTATGTTAAGTGTGTGTTAGTCATGCTGTGTGTGTGTGTGTGTGTGTGTGTGGTACCTATTCTCTTTCCTTATGTTAAGTGTGTGTTAGTCATGCTGTGTGTGTGTGTGTGTGTGTGTGTACCTATTCTCTTTCCTTATGTTAAGTGTGTGTTAGTCATGCTGTGTGTGTGTATACCTATTCTCTTTCCTTATGTTAAGTGTGTGTTAGTCATGCTGTGTGTGTGTGTGTGTGTGTGTGTGTGTGTGTGTGTGTATACCTATTCTCTTTCCTTATGTTAAGTGTGTGTTAGTCATGCTGTGTGTGTATACCTATTCTCTTTCCTTATGTTAAGTGTGTGTTAGTCATGCTGTGTGTGTGTGTGTGTGTGTACCTATTCTCTTTCCTTATGTTAAGTGTGTGTTAGTCATGCTGTGTGTGTATACCTATTCTCTTTCCTTATGTTAAGTGTGTGTTAGTCATGCTGTGTGTGTGTATACCTATTCTCTTTCCTTATGTTAAGTGTGTGTTAGTCATGCTGTGTGTGTGTTATACCTATTCTCTTTCCTTATGTTAAGTGTGTGTTAGTCATGCTGTGTGTGTGGATACCTATTCTCTTTCCTTATGTTAAGTGTGTGTTAGTCATGCTGTGTGTGTGTGTACCTATTCTCTTTCCTTATGTTAAGTGTGTGTTAGTCATGCTGTGTGTGTGGGGGGGGATACCTATTCTCTTTCCTTATGTTAAGTGTGTGTTAGTCATGCTGTGTGTGTGTGTATACCTATTCTCTTTCCTTATGTTAAGTGTGTGTTAGTCATGCTGTGTGTGTGTGTATACCTATTCTCTTTCCTTATGTTAAGTGTGTGTTAGTCATGCTGTGTGTGTATACCTATTCTCTTTCCTTATGTTAAGTGTGTGTTAGTCATGCTGTGTGTGTGTGTTGTGTATACCTATTCTCTTTCCTTATGTTAAGTGTGTGTTAGTCATGCTGTGTGTGTGTGTATACCTATTCTCTTTCCTTATGTTAAGTGTGTGTTAGTCATGCTGTGTGTGTGTATATACCTATTCTCTTTCCTTATGTTAAGTGTGTGTTAGTCATGCTGTGTGTGTGTGTCCTCCCCGTGTGTGTGTGTCTGCTGTGTGTATACCTATTCTCTTTCCTTATGTTAAGTGTGTGTTAGTCATGCTGTGTGTGTGTGTATACCTATTCTCTTTCCTTATGTTAAGTGTGTGTTAGTCATGCTGTGTGTGTGGTGTGTGGTGTGTGTGTGGGGACCTATTCTCTTTCCTTATGTTAAGTGTGTGTTAGTCATGCTGTGTGTCCCCCCGTGTGTGGAGTCAGCTGTGTGTGTGGGGGGGACCTATTCTCTTTCCTTATGTTAAGTGTGTGTTAGTCATGCTGTGTGTCCCCCGTGTGTGTGTGTCGCTGTGTGGGATATACCTATTCTCTTTCCTTATGTTAAGTGTGTGTTAGTCATGCTGTGTGTGTGTATATACCTATTCTCTTTCCTTATGTTAAGTGTGTGTTAGTCATGCTGTGTGTGTGTGTATACCTATTCTCTTTCCTTATGTTAAGTGTGTGTTAGTCATGCTGTGTGTGTATAACTATTCTCTTTCCTTATGTTAAGTGTGTGTTAGTCATGCTGTGTGTGTGTATATACCTATTCTCTTTCCTTATGTTAAGTGTGTGTTAGTCATGCTGTGTGTGTGTGTATACCTATTCTCTTTCCTTATGTTAAGTGTGTGTTAGTCATGCTGTGTGTGTGTGTATACCTATTCTCTTTCCTTATGTTAAGTGTGTGTTAGTCATGCTGTGTGTATAACTATTCTCTTTCCTTATGTTAAGTGTGTGTTAGTCATGCTGTGTGTGTGCGCTGGTGGGAGGTTAAAGTGGTCATGTGGTGTGTCCCTTGGTGGGCAGCGGTATCTCAGACTAACAGCAACACAATCCCTACTCAATGACTCGCGCTCTCTCTCTCTCTCTGTCTCAGGACCCTGTGTATGGTAAAGGTCTCTCTCTCTCTCTCTCTCTCTCTCTCTCTCTCTCTCTCTCTCTCTCTCTCTCTCTCTCTCTCTCTCTCTCTCTGTGTCTCTTTCTCTCTCTGTGTCTCTCTCTCTTTCTCTCTCTCTCTGTCTCTCTTTCTCTCTCTGTGTCTCTCTCAATTCAATTCGCTTTATTGGCATGACGTAACAATGTACATATTGCCAAAGCTTATTTTGGATATTTACAATGTAAAAAATATAAAAAAATAAAATGAGAATCAAAATTCTCAACGGGACAACAGTAACAACAATAACCAAGGGTCAAAATAAGCATACATTCAACAATAAGCATACAGTAGAGGACATGTGCAGGTTGATTGGTCTGTCAGACACTGTCCCTCATCTTATGGCAGGCAGCAATGTAGTGCGCTGCCAACCGACAGCTCTCTGCGTCCTCCCCCAACAGGACGGTAGCCTATCCTCATCAGAGAGGTCTTTGAAACCTTGAATAAGGGTTTCACATTTGGGAAAATGACACTCTAATTGTTTTATATTTTTGACATTTTGTCAGGAAATGCAGCTCTGTCTCAGGTTCTGCTGTGGTGCAGTGGTTGCACAGCCTTTCCTCTCAATGGCAAGGCTGTGCTCACTGAGCCTGTACTTTGTCAAGGTTTTCCTACGGTTTTGATCAGTAACCATGGTCAAATATTTAGCCACGGTGTTCTGTCGATTTAGGGCCAGATAGCACTGCATTGTGCTTTGTGCTTGTGTTTCCCAATAAGCAATGTAGTTTTGTTTTGACTGTGTTGTAATTTGGTTTATTCTGATTGATTGGATGTTCTGGTCCTGAGGCTTCAGTGTGTTAGTAGAACAGCTTTGTGAACCCAGGACCAGCTGGATGAGGGTCCTGAGGCTTCAGTGTGTTAGTAGAACAGGTTTGTGAACCCAGGACCAGCTGGATGAGGGTTCTGAGACTTCAGTGTGTTAGTAGAACAGGTTTGTGAACTCAGCCCCAGGACCAGCTGGATGAGGGTCCTGAGGCTTCAGTGTGTTAGTAGAACAGGTTTGTGAACTCAGCCCCAGGACCAGCTGGATGAGGGTCCTGAGGCTTCAGTGTGTTAGTAGAACAGGTTTGTGAACTCAGCCCCAGGACCAGCTGGATGAGGGGACTCTTTTCTTTGCTCAGCTCTTGGTATTGCAGGGCTTGGTAATGATGTGAGAGGTATTGTAGGGCTTGGTAATGATATGAGAGGTATTGCAGGGCTTGGTAATGATGTGAGAGGTATTGCAGGGCTTGGTAATGATGTGAGAGGTATTGCAGGGCTTGGTAATGATATGAGAGGTATTGCAGGGCTTGGTAATGATGTGAGAGGTATTGCAGGGCTTGGTAATGATGTGAGAGGTATTGCAGGGCTTGGTAATGATGTGAGAGGTATTGCAGGGCTTGGTAATGATGTGAGAGGTATTGCAGGGCTTGGTAATGATGTGAGAGGTATTGCAGGGCTTGGTAATGATATGAGAGGTATTGCAGGGCTTGGTAATGATGTGAGAGGTATTGCAGGGCTTGGTAATGATGTGAGAGGTATTGCAGGGCTTGGTAATGATGTGAGAGGTATTGCAGGGCTTGGTAATGATGTGAGAGGTATTGCAGGGCTTGGTAATGATGTGAGAGGTATTGCAGGGCTTGGTAATGATGTGAGAGGTATTGCAGGGCTTGGTAATGATGTGAGAGGTATTGCAGGGCTTGGTAATGACGTGAGAGGTATTGCAGGGCTTGGTAATGATGTGAGAGGTATTGCAGGGCTTGGTAATGATGTGAGAGGTATTGCAGGGCTTGGTAATGATGTGAGAGGTATTGCAGGGCTTGGTAATGACGTGAGAGGTATTGCAGGGCTTGGTAATGACGTGAGAGGTATTGCAGGGCTTGGTAATGATGTGAGAGATATTGCAGGGCTTGGTAATGATGTGAGAGGTATTGCAGGGCTTGGTAATGATGTGAGAGGTATTGCAGGGCTTGGTAATGATGTGAGAGGTATTGTATGGCTTGGTAATGATGTGAGAGGTATTGCAGGGCTTGGTAATGATGTGAGAGGTATTGCAGGGCTTGGTAATGATGTGAGAGGTATTGCAGGGCTTGGTAATGATGTGAGAGGTATTGCAGGGCTTGGTAATGATGTGAGAGGTATTGCAGGGCTTGGTAATGATGTGAGAGGTATTGCAGGGCTTGGTAATGATGTGAGAGGTATTGCAGGGCTTGGTAATGATGTGAGAGGTATTGCAGGGCTTGGTAATGACGTGAGAGGTATTGCAGGGCTTGGTAATGACGTGAGAGGTATTGCAGGGCTTGGTAATGATGTGAGAGGTATTGCAGGGCTTGGTAATGATGTGAGAGGTATTGCAGGGCTTGGTAATGATGTGAGAGGTATTGCAGGGCTTGGTAATGATGTGAGAGGTATTGCAGGGCTTGGTAATGATGTGAGAGGTATTGCAGGGCTTGGTAATGATGTGAGAGGTATTGTATGGCTTGGTAATGATGTGAGAGGTATTGCAGGGCTTGGTAATGATGTGAGAGGTATTGTATGGCTTGGTAATGATATGAGAGGGGGTCACTGTATTTTAGATGTTTCCAAAACTTAATTGCTCTTTTTTGAGTTGTTATTATTAGTGGATATTGGCCTAAATCTGCCCTGCATGCATTGTTTGTAGTTTTCCTCTGGACATGTAGGAGAATCTTACAGAACTCTGCATGCAGGGTTTCAATTGGGTGTTTGTCCCATCTGATATCTCTCTCTTTCTCTTTTTCTCTTTCTCAGGACCCTGTGTATGGTAAAGGAAAGCTGGCTGAGATACAAGGCCTTATTCTGGGTATGCTGGAGACCTTCAACTATGAACAGGTGTGTCTGTTGTTAAAGGCTTTACGGCGAAAAAGGCTTTACGGTGAAAGCATAAAGTTAGATTATGTTAGGACAGGTACAACACAAGAAAAACCACACAGTCATTTTCCAAGTAGGAGAGGGGTCACAAATACCAGAAATTCAGCTATAATTAAGCACTAACCTTTGACGATCTTCATCAGATGACACTCATAGGACTCAATGTTAGACAATACATGTATGTTTTGTTCGATAAAGTTCATATTTATATCCAAAAACAGCATTTTACATTGGCGCGTGATGTTCAGAAAATATTTTGCCTTCAATACTGCCAGTGAATCAGCACAACAATTGACAAAAATACTCATCATAAACATTGACAAAATATTAAACTGTTATTCAAAGAATTATAGATAACCATCTCCTTTATGCAACCGCTGTGACAGATTTCAAAAAAGCTTCACGGGGAAAGCACACTTTGCAATAATCTGAGTACGGCGCTCAGAAACATACACCAGGCAATACAGATACCCGCCATTTTGTAGTCATCTAAAATCATAAATAGCATTATAAATATTCACTTACCTTTGATGATCTTCATCAGAAGGCACTTCCAGGAATTCCCAGGTCCACAATAAATGTTGTTTTGTTCGATAAACTCCATAATTTATGTCCAAATACCTCCTTGTTGTTTGCGCGTTCAGTAAGCTACTCCAAATGTAGGAAGCGCGCCCAAAATTTCTCAACGAAAAGTAAAAAAAGAGTTCTATTTGCTTTCGTTGAAACATGTCAAACGTTGTATAGCATCAATCTTTAGGGCCTTTTTAACATAAAACTTCAATAATATTCCAACCGGATGATTCCAATGTTTAAAAAAATGTTTTGGAACACAGATACCTCATCACGTGAATGCGCGCCACAAAACTCATGTCACCAACTTCCCGGCCTTCTTGTTCGCTCTCTGTTCACTGCAAAAGCCTGAAACTAGGTTCTAAAGACTGTTGACATCTAGTGGACGCCTTAGGAAGTGCAAAATGAACCCTAAGTCACTGTGTGTTAGATAGGCAATGATTTGAAAAGACTACAAGCACCAGATTTCCCACTTCCTGGTTGAATATTTCTCAGGTTTTTGCCTGCCATATGAGTTCTGTTATACTCACAGACATCAGTCAAACAGTTTTAGAAACTTCAGAGTGTTTTCTATCCAAATCTATGAATAATATGCATATTCTAGATCCTGGGCCCGAGTAGTAGGCCGTCTTAATTTGGGTACGTTTTTCATCCGGCCGTGAAAATACTGCCCCCTACCCTAGAGAAGTTAACTTACAGAAGGGTGTGTGTGTATGTGTCTGTTGTTAACTTACAGAAGGGTGTGTCTGTGTGTGTCTGTTGTTAACCTCTTACATCTAGACGTTCCGCTAGCGGAACACCTGCTCCAATATCCAATGATAGGCGTGGCGCGAATTACAAATTCCTCAAAAATACAAAAACTTCAATTTTTCAAACATATGACTATTTCACAGCATTTTAAAGACAAGACTCTCCTTTATCTAACCACACTGTCCGATTTCAAAAAGGCTTTACAGCGAAAGCAAAACATTAGATTATGTCAGCAGAGTACCAAGCCAGAAATAATCAGACACCCATTTTTCAAGCTAGCATATAATGTCACAAAAACCCAGAAGACAGCTAAATGCAGCACTAACCTTTGATGATCTTCATCAGATGACACACCTAGGACATTATGTTATACAATACATGCATGTTTTGTTCAATCAAGTTCATATTTATATCAAAAAACAGCTTTTTACATTAGCATGTGACGTTCAGAACTAGCATACGGAGGAATTTGCTAACAATTTACTAAATTACTCACGATAAACATTCACAAAAAGCATAACAATTATTTTAAGAATTATAGATACAGAACTCCTCTATGCACTCGATATGTCCGATTTTAAAATAGCTTTTTGGTGAAAGCACATTTTGCAATATTCTAAGTACATAGCCCGGCATCACAGGGCTAGCTATTTAGACACCCGGCAAGTTTAGCACTCACCAATATCAGATTTACTATTATAAAAGTTTGATTACCTTTTGTTGTCTTCGTCAGAATGCACTCCCAGGACTGCTACTTCAATAACAAATGTTGGTTTGGTCCAAAATAATCCATCGTTATATCCAAATTGCGGCGTTGCGTGCGTTCCAGACACTATCTGAAAGGGTAAATAAGGGTCGCGCGCATGGCGCAATTCGTGACCAAAAAAATCTAAATATTCCATTGCCGTACTTCGAAGCATGTCAACCGCTGTTTAAAATCCATTTTTATGCCATTTTTCTCGTAAAAAAGCGATAATATTCCGACCGGGAATGTCCATTTAGCTAAACACAGGAAAGTAAACAAAGCTTTCGGTCGACGCGGGCACGAGCCTGAGTCTCACAGTACTGTAACCAGCCACTACCCAAACGCGCTACTTTTTTTCAGCCAGAGCCTGCAAAGCCACGATTCAGCTTTTTACCGCCTTCTGAGACCCTATGGCAGCCGTAGGAAGTGTCACGGGACAGCTAAGATCCTCACTCTTCAATAAACAGAGACAAGAAGAACGACACCTTGTCAGACAGGCCACTTCCTGCATGAAATCTTCTCAGTTTTCTGCCTGCCATATGAGTTCTGTTATACTCACAGACACCATTCAAACAGTTTTAGAAACTTTGGAGTGTTTTCTATCCAAAGCCAATAATTATATGCATATTCTAGTTACTGGGCAGGAGTAGTAACCAGATTAAATCGGGTACGTTTTTTATCCAGCCGTGAAAATACTGCCCCCTAGCCATAACAGGTTAACTTACAGAAGGATGTGTCTGTGTGTATCTGTTGTTAACTTACAGAAGGATGTGTCTGTGTGTGTGTGTGTGTTGTTAACTTACAGAAGGATGTGTCTGTGTGTGTGTGTGTGTGTGTGTGGGGAACTTACAGAAGGGTGTGTCTGTGTGTGTCTGTTGTTAACTTACAGAAGGATGTGTCTGTGTGTGTGTGTGTTAACTTACAGAAGGATGTGTCTGTGTGTGTGTGTGTGTGTGTGTGTGTGTGTGTGTGTGTGTGTGTGTGTGTGTGTGTGTGTGTGTGTTGTTAACTTACAGAAGGGTGTGTGCGTGTGTGTGTGTGTGTGTGTGTGTGTGTGTGTGTGTGTGTGTGTGTGTGTGTGTGTGTGTGTGTAACTTACAGAAGGGTGTGTGTGTGTTGTTAACTTACAGAAGGGTGTGTCTGTGTGTGTCTGTTAACTTACAGAAGGGTGTGTGTGTGTGTTGTTAACTTACAGAAGGGTGTGTCTGTGTGTGTGCGTGTGTGTTAACTTACAGAAGGATGTGTGCGTGTGTGTGTGTGTGTGGTGTGTGTGGGGGGGGGGGGAACTTACAGAAGGATGTGTCTGTGTGTGTCTGTTGTTAACTTACAGAAGGATGTGTGTGTGAGAGAGAGAGAGAACTACTGAAGCTAAACCCTAGTGAGGCTTGGTGTCTGTGTCTGTGTGTGTGTGTGTTGTTAACTTACAGAAGGATGTGTGTGTGAGAGAGAGAGAGAACTACTGAAGCTAAACCCTAGTGAGGCTTGGTGTCTGTGTCTGTGTGTGTGTGTGTTGTTAACTTACAGAAGGATGTGTGTGTGAGAGAGAGAGAGAACTACTGAAGCTAAACCCTAGTGAGGCTTGGTGTCTGTGTCTGTGTG
>NC_138306.1:87815000-87852500 GCF_965601325.2 Salmo salar | reverse complement strand
ACACACACACACACACACACACACACACACACACACACACACACACACACACACACACACACACACACACACACACACACACATACGTTTCTCTCCAGCTCACTCAGGCAGAACTGGTTGAATTCACAGAGGGATGAAATGCCTGACTTTCCCTCAGAGGCTAAAGCTACTTTCCCCCATATCTCTCCTCTTCTTGAGTCCCATATGGCACCCTATTCCCTTTATAGTGCACTAGTGAAAAGTAGTTCACTACACTACATAATGACAAGTGTGCCATTTGGGATGTAGACCTCTCTTCCCTCTTTTCCTCTCCCTTCGCTCTCTCCTCCTTTTCCTCTCCCTTCGCTCTCTCCTCCTTTTCCTCTCCCTCCTCTCTCTCCTCTCCTCCTTTTCCTCTCCCTCCTCTCTCTCCTCTCCTCTCCTCTTTTTCCTCTCTCTCCTCTCTCTCCTCTCCTCCTTTTCCTCTCCCTCCTCTCTCTCCTCTCCTCTTTTTCCTCTCTCTCCTCTCCTCCTTTTCCTCTCCCTCCTCTCTCTCCTCTCCTCCTTTTCCTCTCTCCTCTCCTCCTTTTCCTCTCCACTCCTTTCTTCCTCCTTTCCTCTCCTTCTTTTCCTCTCTCTCTCCTCCCTCCTCTGCTCCCCCTTTTCTCCTCTCTCACTCCTCTCCTCCCTCCTTCCCTTCCTTTCCTCCAGTCTTCTCTGACATTGAGAAATGACAGGACAGTCCATAGGAGGATAAGTGAATAGCTCTCAGCATTGCCTCTCCCACATGGCAGTGAAATAGAACTGTGTGAACTAGAGTGGTACTGTGTCAATGGCAGGCCTCCTCTCTCCCTCCCTGAGGCCTCCTCTCTCCCTCCCTGAGGCCTCCTCTCTCCCTCCCTGAGGCCTCCTCTCTCCCTCCCTGAGGCCTCCTCTCTCCCTCCCTGAGGCCTCCTCTCTCCCTCCCTGAGGCCTCCTCTCTCCCTCCCTGAGGCCTCCAGTACTATTTAACATGCTGAGAGAGTAGAGAGGATGACTGGTGGGTTGTACAGTACTATTTAACATGCTGAGAGAGTAGAGAGGATGACTGGTGGGTTGTACGGTACTATTTAACATGCTGAGAGAGTAGAGAGGATGACTGGTGGGTTGTACAGTACTATTTAACATGCTGAGAGAGTAGAGAGGATGACTGGTGGGTTGTACAGTACTATTTAACATGCTGAGAGAGTAGAGAGGATGACTGGTGGGTTGTACGGTACTATTTAACATGCTGAGAGAGTAGAGAGGATGACTGGTGGGTTGTACAGTACTATTTAACATGCTGAGAGAGTAGAGAGGATGACTGGTGGGTTGTACAGTACTATTTAACATGCTGAGAGAGTAGAGAGGATGACTGGTGGGTTGTACGGTACTATTTAACATGCTGAGAGAGTAGAGAGGATGACTGGTGGGTTGTACGGTACTATTTAACATGCTGAGAGAGTAGAGAGGATGACTGGTGGGTTGTACGGTACTATTTAACATGCTGAGAGAGTAGAGAGGATGACTGGTGGGTTGTACGGTACTATTTAACATGCTGAGAGAGTAGAGAGGATGACTGGTGGGTTGTACAGTACTATTTAACATGCTGAGAGAGTAGAGAGGATGACTGGTGGGTTGTACAGTACTATTTAACATGCTGAGAGAGTAGAGAGGATGACTGGTGGGTTGTACGGTACTATTTAACATGCTGAGAGAGTAGAGAGGATGACTGGTGGGTTGTACGGTACTATTTAACATGCTGAGAGAGTAGAGAGGATGACTGGTGGGTTGTACAGTACTATTTAACATGCTGAGAGAGTAGAGAGGATGACTGGTGGGTTGTACGGTACTATTTAACATGCTGAGAGAGTAGAGAGGATGACTGGTGGGTTGTACGGTACTATTTAACATGCTGAGAGAGGAGAGAGGATGACTGGTGGGTTGTACAGTACTATTTAACATGCTGAGAGAGTAGAGAGGATGACTGGTGGGTTGTACAGTACTATTTAACATGCTGAGAGAGTAGAGAGGATGACTGGTGGGTTGTACGGTACTATTTAACATGCTGAGAGAGTAGAGAGGATGACTGGTGGGTTGTACAGTACTATTTAACATGCTGAGAGAGTAGAGAGGATGACTGGTGGGTTGTACAGTACTATTTAACATGCTGAGAGAGTAGAGAGGATGACTGGTGGGTTGTACAGTACTATTTAACATGCTGAGAGAGTAGAGAGGATGACTGGTGGGTTGTACGGTACTATTTAACATGCTGAGAGAGTAGAGAGGATGACTGGTGGGTTGTACGGTACTATTTAACATGCTGAGAGAGTAGAGAGGATGACTGGTGGGTTGTACGGTACTATTTAACATGCTGAGAGAGTAGAGAGGATGACTGGTGGGTTGTACGGTACTATTTAACATGCTGAGAGAGTAGAGAGGATGACTGGTGGGTTGTACGGTACTATTTAACATGCTGAGAGAGTAGAGAGGATGACTGGTGGGTTGTACGGTACTATTTAACATGCTGAGAGAGTAGAGAGGATGACTGGTGGGTTGTACGGTACTATTTAACATGCTGAGAGAGTAGAGAGGATGACTGGTGGGTTGTACGGTACTATTTAACATGCTGAGAGAGTAGAGAGGATGACTGGTGGGTTGTACGGTACTATTTAACATGCTGAGAGAGTAGAGAGGATGACTGGTGGGTTGTACGGTACTATTTAACATGCTGAGAGAGTAGAGAGGATGACTGGTGGGTTGTACGGTACTATTTAACATGCTGAGAGAGTAGAGAGGATGACTGGTGGGTTGTACGGTACTATTTAACATGCTGAGAGAGTAGAGAGGATGACTGGTGGGTTGTACGGTACTATTTAACATGCTGAGAGAGTAGAGAGGATGACTGGTGGGTTGTACGGTACTATTTAACATGCTGAGAGAGTAGAGAGGATGACTGGTGGGTTGTACGGTACTATTTAACATGCTGAGAGAGTAGAGAGGATGACTGGTGGGTTGTACGGTACTATTTAACATGCTGAGAGAGTAGAGAGGATGACTGGTGGGTTGTACGGTACTATTTAACATGCTGAGAGAGTAGAGAGGATGACTGGTGGGTTGTACAGTACTATTTAACATGCTGAGAGAGTAGAGAGGATGACTGGTGGGTTGTACAGTACTATTTAACATGCTGAGAGAGTAGAGAGGATGACTGGTGGGTTGTACAGTACTATTTAACATGCTGAGAGAGTAGAGAGGATGACTGGTGGGTTGTACGGTACTATTTAACATGCTGAGAGAGTAGAGAGGATGACTGGTGGGTTGTACAGTACTATTTAACATGCTGAGAGAGTAGAGAGGATGACTGGTGGGTTGTACGGTACTATTTAACATGCTGAGAGAGTAGAGAGGATGACTGGTGGGTTGTACAGTACTATTTAACATGCTGAGAGAGCAGAGAGGATGACTGGTGGGTTGTACGGTACTATTTAACATGCTGAGAGAGCAGAGAGGATGACTGGTGGGTTGTACGGTACTATTTAACATGCTGAGAGAGCAGAGAGGATGACTGGTGGGTTGTACGGTACTATTTAACATGCTGAGAGAGCAGAGAGGATGACTGGTGGGTTGTACGGTACTATTTAACATGCTGAGAGAGTAGAGAGGATGACTGGTGGGTTGTACGGTACTATTTAACATGCTGAGAGAGTAGAGAGGATGACTGGTGGGTTGTACGGTACTATTTAACATGCTGAGAGAGGAGAGAGGATGACTGGTGGGTTGTACGGTACTATTTAACATGCTGAGAGAGGAGAGAGGATGACTGGTGGGTTGTACGGTACTATTTAACATGCTGAGAGAGTAGAGAGGATGACTGGTGGGTTGTACGGTACTATTTAACATGCTGAGAGAGTAGAGAGGATGACTGGTGGGTTGTACGGTACTATTTAACATGCTGAGAGAGTAGAGAGGATGACTGGTGGGTTGTACGGTACTATTTAACATGCTGAGAGAGTAGAGAGGATGACTGGTGGGTTGTACAGTACTATTTAACATGCTGAGAGAGTAGAGAGGATGACTGGTGGGTTGTACGGTACTATTTAACATGCTGAGAGAGTAGAGAGGATGACTGGTGGGTTGTACGGTACTATTTAACATGCTGAGAGAGTAGAGAGGATGACTGGTGGGTTGTACGGTACTATTTAACATGCTGAGAGAGTAGAGAGGATGACTGGTGGGTTGTACGGTACTATTTAACATGCTGAGAGAGCAGAGAGGATGACTGGTGGGTTGTACGGTACTATTTAACATGCTGAGAGAGCAGAGAGGATGACTGGTGGGTTGTTCGGTACTATTTAACATGCTGAGAGAGTAGAGAGGATGACTGGTGGGTTGTACGGTACTATTTAACATGCTGAGAGAGTAGAGAGGATGACTGGTGGGTTGTACGGTACTATTTAACATGCTGAGAGAGTAGAGAGGATGACTGGTGGGTTGTACGGTACTATTTAACATGCTGAGAGAGTAGAGAGGATGACTGGTGGGTTGTACGGTACTATTTAACATGCTGAGAGAGTAGAGAGGATGACTGGTGGGTTGTACAGTACTATTTAACATGCTGAGAGAGTAGAGAGGATGACTGGTGGGTTGTACGGTACTATTTAACATGCTGAGAGAGTAGAGAGGATGACTGGTGGGTTGTACAGTACTATTTAACATGCTGAGAGAGTAGAGAGGATGACTGGTGGGTTGTACGGTACTATTTAACATGCTGAGAGAGCAGAGAGGATGACTGGTGGGTTGTACGGTACTATTTAACATGCTGAGAGAGCAGAGAGGATGACTGGTGGGTTGTACGGTACTATTTAACATGCTGAGAGAGCAGAGAGGATGACTGGTGGGTTGTACAGTACTATTTAACATGCTGAGAGAGTAGAGAGGATGACTGGTGGGTTGTACAGTACTATTTAACATGCTGAGAGAGTAGAGAGGATGACTGGTGGGTTGTACGGTACTATTTAACATGCTGAGAGAGTAGAGAGGATGACTGGTGGGTTGTACGGTACTATTTAACATGCTGAGAGAGTAGAGAGGATGACTGGTGGGTTGTACGGTACTATTTAACATGCTGAGAGAGTAGAGAGGATGACTGGTGGGTTGTACGGTACTATTTAACATGCTGAGAGAGTAGAGAGGATGACTGGTGGGTTGTACAGTACTATTTAACATGCTGAGAGAGTAGAGAGGATGACTGGTGGGTTGTTCAGTACTATTTAACATGCTGAGAGAGTAGAGAGGATGACTGGTGGGTTGTACAGTACTATTTAACATGCTGAGAGAGCAGAGAGGATGACTGGTGGGTTGTACAGTACTATTTAACATGCTGAGAGAGTAGAGAGGATGACTGGTGGGTTGTACGGTACTATTTAACATGCTGAGAGAGTAGAGAGGATGACTGGTGGGTTGTACAGTACTATTTAACATGCTGAGAGAGTAGAGAGGATGACTGGTGGGTTGTACAGTACTATTTAACATGCTGAGAGAGTAGAGAGGATGACTGGTGGGTTGTACGGTACTATTTAACATGCTGAGAGAGTAGAGAGGATGACTGGTGGGTTGTACGGTACTATTTAACATGCTGAGAGAGTAGAGAGGATGACTGGTGGGTTGTACAGTACTATTTAACATGCTGAGAGAGAAGAGAGGATGACTGGTGGGTTGTACGGTACTATTTAACATGCTGAGAGAGCAGAGAGGATGACTGGTGGGTTGTACGGTACTATTTAACATGCTGAGAGAGCAGAGAGGATGACTGGTGGGTTGTACAGTACTATTTAACATGCTGAGAGAGCAGAGAGGATGACAGATTTTGTGTATGATTCTGTGAGAAATAATTTCCAGGGGAAGAAAACAGTAAATCCAGTCACTCTTTCAATCATTTGTCCAGAGCAGAAACTGATCTGGGGTCAGGATTCAATAAATCAAATCAAGTAATCCTCTCCCGTCCCCCCAGACGCTACTGGAGACGACCACCAGTCTGTTGAACCGTGACCTCCACTGGTCCCTGTCTCACCTGCGAGCTGCGGTCAGCAGGACCCTCGTCAGGACCACTGTAACATCTGTCTGCAGCAGTACAAGAGACGTCAGGACAGCCCAGATCAAATCATCATATTCAGGTCATCACCACAACATTCACATCAACATGTGTTCTCTACAACCGCTTGATAGAGGATGAACGGTGTCAGATCTGTTAGAGGATGAACGGTGTCAGATCTGTTTACAGTACAGTGTTCTGATAGAGGATGAATGGTGTCAGATCTGTTTACAGTACAGTGTTCTGATAGAGGATGAACGGTGTCAGATATATTTACAGTACAGTGTTCTGATAGAGGATGAACGGTGTCAGATCTGTTTACAGTACAATGTTCTGATAGAGGATGAACGGTGTCAGATCTGTTTACAGTACAATGTTCTGATACAGGATGAACGGTGTCATATGTTTACAGTACAATGTTCTGATAGAGGATGACCGGTGTCAGATAGGTTTACAGTACAATGTTCTGAACCTGTCACCTCACTGAGCATTTCCCAGGCTGGTGCTGTAGTGGAGGCTGTGCACACGGTAATGCTGTTAACACCGTGTGTGTGTGTGTGTGTGTGTGTTGTAGCTGTGGTCATCTGTACCACTGCCAGTGTCTGCAGCGGAAGGGGAGTGGCCACGCGGAGTCCAGGCTGCTGCAGGTCTGGAGCTGCTACAAGTGTATCTCCTCACAGAGAGGGAGGGGCATGGTCACCACGGAGACAGGGAGGGGGCGGAGCACCTCCCTCGCACAGGTCAGTCAGTGACATCACACAGAGTATGACCTCTGACCTGTTAATGGGGTGGGTTGGTTGTGTGTTATTTTCTAGTAGCTGCTCATGAGAGGGGGAGGAGAGACAGGTTGTGTGCACACTGCCAACAAAATGAGGTGGAAACTGAGCTGAACTTCCTAACCTCCTGCCCAATGTATGACCATATTAGAGACACATATTTCCCTCAGATTACACAGATCCACAAAGAATTAGAAAACAAACCGATTTTGATTAACTCCCATATCTACTGGGTGAAATACCACAGTGTGACATCACAGCAGCAAGATGTGTGACCTGTTGCCACAAGAAAAGGTCAACCAGTGAAGAACAAACACCATTGTAAATACAACCCATATTTATGTTTATTTATTTTCCCTTTTGTACTTTAACCATTTGCACATTGTTAAAACACTGTTTATAGACATAATATGACATTTGGAACTTCTATGTGATTGTAATGTTTACTGTTTATTTTTATTGTTTATTTCACTTTTGTTTATCTACTTCACTTGCTTTGGCAATGTTAACATATATTTCACATGCCAATAAAGCCCTTGAATTGAGAGTAGAGAGTCGAGTGAGGGAGGGGAGGGGCAGAGAGAGTAGAGTGGGGGAGAGAGAGTAGAGTGGGGGAGGGGGGAGTAGAGTGGGGGAGGGGGGAGTAGAGTGGGGAGGGGGGAGTAGAGTGGGGGAGGGGGGGAGAGAGAGTCGAGGGGGAGAGAGAGTCGAGGGGGGGAGGGGGGGAGAGAGAGTCGAGGGGGGGGGGGAGTCGAGGGGGGAGGGGGAGAGAGAGAGTCGAGGGGGTGAGGGGGAGAGAGAGAGTCGAGGGGGGGAGGGGGGGGAGAGTCGAGGGGGGGAGGGGGGGGAGAGAGTCGAGGGGGGGAGGGAGAGTCGAGGGGGGGAGGGGGGGGAGAGAGAGTCGAGGGGGGGAGGGGGAGAGAGAGAGTCGAGGGGGGGGAGAGAGTCGAGGGGGGGAGGGGGAGAGGGAGAGTCGGGTGGGGGTGGGGGAGAGTCGGGTGGGGGAGGGGAAGGGGGAGAGCGAGTGGGGAGGGGAGAGAGTAGTGTGGGGGAGGAAGGGGGAGAGAGAGAGTAGAGTAACCTTTAGAGAAGCAACACACACATCTCTCTTCCTCTCTCTGTCACTTCCATTCTGTTTTCTGATGGTCATCTCTCTTCCTCTCTCCATCTGTCTGTCACTTCCATTCTGTTTTCTGATGGTCATCTCTCTTCCTCTCTCCATCTGTCTGTCACTTCCATTCTGTTTTCTGATGGTCATCTCTCTTGTTGTTTCAGACCAAAGTGATGTCCAGGGAAGCAGGGGAAGATGGGAAAAAGGTAACACTGTTGGGGGTAGCCTCTCAGGTAGCATCCAGCCAGCCCATCTGTCTGTCTTACACTCTCTCTCTCTCTCTGTCTGTTTCTCTCACTCTTTCTCTCAATTGAATTTCAATTTAAGGGCTTTATTGGCATGGGAAACATGTTTACATTGCCTTTAGCAAGTGAAGTAGATAATAAACAAAAGTGAAATAAACAATACAAAAATCTGTCTTTCTCTCTCTCCTCTCTCTCTCTCTGGCTTAGTCTCTCCTTTCTCTCTCTCTTCTCTCGCTCTCTGGCTTAGTCTCTCTTCTCTCGCTCTCTGGCTTAGTCTCTCCTTTCTCTCTCTCTTCTCTCTGGCTTAGTCTCTCCTTTCTCTCTCTCTTCTCTCTGGCTTAGTCTCTCCTTTCTCTCTCTCTTCTCTCTGGCTTAGTCTCTCCTTTCTCTCTCTCTTCTCTCTGGCTTAGTCTCTCCTTTCTCTCTCTCCTCTCTCGCTCTCTGGCTTAGTCTCTCCTTTCTCTCGCTCTTCTCTCTGGCTTAGTCTCTCCTTTCTCTCTCTCCTCTCTCGCTCTCTGGCTTAGTCTCTCCTTTCTCTCTCTCCTCTCTCGCTCTCTGGCTTAGTCTCTCCTTTCTCTCTCTCCTCTCTCGCTCTCTGGCTTAGTCTCTCCTTTCTCTCTCTCTTCTCTCTGGCTTAGTCTCTCCTTTCTCTCTCTCCTCTCTCGCTCTCTGGCTTACTCTCTCCTTTCTCTCTCTCTTCTCTCGCTCTCTGGCTTAGTCTCTCTTCTCTCGCTCTCTGGCTTAGTCTCTCCTTTCTCTCTTCTCTCGCTCTCTGGCTTAGTCTCTCCTTTCTCTCCTCTCTTCTCTCTGGCTTAGTCTCTCCTTTCTCTCCTCTCTTCTCTCTGGCTTAGTCTCTCCTTTCTCTCCTCTCTTCTCTCTGGCTTAGTCTCTCCTTTCTCTCTCTCCTCTCTCTGGCTTACTCTCTCCTTTCTCTCTCTCCTCTCTCGCTCTCTGGCTTACTCTCTCCTTTCTCTCTCTCTCTCTCTCTTCCCCTCTTGCTCTTTCTCTTAGTCTCTCTCTCTCTGTCTTCCACCTACTTAGTCTATATCAACAGCCCTTCCCCCCAGGAGAAAATAAAGAACAGTGGTTAGTGTTTTCTCCAGCTAGCTGTGTCTGACTGTAGCAGACCGTTCTGCCATATGAATGGCTTGTAATTGGTTTATTCAAATTAGTTGTCTAGTAAATAAATATCCAAACACTGAGCGCCTGAGTTTAATGAAGGTTCTGGAAACACTCTCTCTCTCTCTCTCTCTCTCTCTCGCTCTCTCTCTCTCTCTCTCTCGCTCTCTCGCTTTCTTAGTCGCTTGTCTCTTACTTTCTCAATTGAATTGTCTCACTGTTTATGTGTTAGTTATATTCTCTCTGTTGTCCAGACGGTGGTGGCCTTGTGAAGATGACTGTTATGTGACACTAGATAGCTGGATGTTATTGACTCTGTCTGTGTCCCAAATTGACCACACACCTCACACACACCTCACACACACCACACACACCACACACACCTCACACACACCTCACACACACACATCACACACACCTCACACACACCACACACACCTCACACACACCTCACACACACCACACACACCTCACACACACCTCACACACACACATCACACACCATACACACACATCACACACCATACACACACATCACACACCATACACACACCAAACACACACCATACACACCATACACACACACCATACACACCATACACACACCATACACACACATCACACACCATACACACACATCACACACCATACACACACATCACACACCACACACACCAAACACACACCATACACACACATCACACACCATACACACACCATACACACACCTCACACACCTCACACACACCTCACACACACACACCATACACACACATCACACACCATACACACACATCACACACACCATACACACCATACACACACATCACACACCATACACACACCAAACACACACCATACACACACCTCACACACACCTCACACACACCTCACACACACCTCACACACCTCACACGCTATACACACCCATCACACACCATACACACACATCACACACCATACACACACATCACACACCATTCACACACCAAACACACACCATACACACCTCACACACACCATACACACCTCACACACACCATACACACCTCACACACACCATACACACCTCACACACACCTCACACACACCATACACACCTCACACACACCATACACACCTCACACACACACACACCACACACACACACATACACACCTCACACACATACACACACACCATACACACACACCATACACACACCATACACACACCTACCATACACACACCTACCATACACACACCATACACACACCTCACACACACCTCACACACACACACCTCACACACACCACACACACCTCACACACACACATCACACACCATACACACACATCACACACCATACACACACATCACACACCTCACACACACCTCACACACACCTCACACCATACACACACATCACACACCATACACACACATCACACACCATACACACACATCACACACCATACACACACATCACACACCATACACACACCATACACACCTCACACACACCATACACACCTCACACACACCTCACACACACCTCACACACCATTCACACACCTCACACACTATACACACACATCACACACCATACACACACATCACACACCATTCACACACCAACACACACCATTCACACACCAAACACACACCATTCACACACCAAACACACACCATACACACCTCACACACACCACACACACCATACACACACCATACACACCTCACACACACCTCACACACACCTCACACACACCTCACACACACCTCACACACACCTCACACACCTCACACACACCACACACACCTCACACACACCTCACACACACACATCACACACCATACACACACCATACACACACATCACACACCATACACACACCAAACACACACCATACACACACCTCACACACAATACACACACACCATACACACACATCACACACCATACACACACATCACACACCATACACACACACCATACACACACATCACACACCATACACACACATCACACACCACACACACCTCACACACACCATACACACACATCACACACCATACACACACATCACACACCATACACACACATCACACACCAAACACACACCATACACACCATACACACCTCACACACCCTCACACACACCTCACACACACCTCACACACCATTCACACACCTCACACGCTATACACACCCATCACACACCATACACACACATCACACACCATACACACACATCACACACCATTCACACACCAAACACACACCATACACACCTCACACACACCATACACACCTCACACACACCATACACACCTCACACACACCATACACACCTCACACACACCCACCCCCTACACACCTCACACACACCTCACACACACCATACACACCTCACACACACCATACACACCTCACACACACACACACCATACACACCTCACACACATACACACACACCATACACACACACCATACACACACCATACACACACCTACCATACACACACCATACACACACCTCACACACACCTCACACACACCTCACACACACCACACACACCTCACACACACCTCACACACCTCACACACACACATCACACACCATACACACACATCACACACCATACACACACATCACACACCATACACACACATCACACACCATACACACACATCACACACCATACACACACATCACACACCATACACACACCTCACACACACCATACACACCTCACACACACCTCACACACACCATACACACCTCACACACACCATACACACCTCACACACACCATACACACCTCACACACACACACACACACACACACACCATACACACCTCACACACATACACACACACCATACACACACACCATACACACACACACCATACACACACCTACCATACACACACCATACACACACCTCACACACACCACACACACCTCACACACACCTCACACACCTCACACACACACCTCACACACCTCACACACACACATCACACACCATACACACACATCACACACCATACACACACATCACACACCATACACACACATCACACACCATACACACACATCACACACCATACACACACATCACACACCTCACACACACCTCACACACACCTCACACACACCTCACACACCTCACACACACACACCATACACACACATCACACACCATACACACACATCACACACCATACACACACATCACACACCATACACACACATCACACACCATACACACACCATACACACCTCACACACACCATACACACCATACACACCATACACACCTCACACACACCTCACACACACCTCACACACACCTCACACACACCTAACACACCATTCACACACCTCACACACTATACACACACATCACACACCATACACACACATCACACACCATACACACACATCACACACCAAACACACACCATACACACCTCACACACACCATACACACCTCACACACACCATACACACCTCACACACACCATACACACCTCACACACACCATACACACCATACACACCTCACACACACCTCACACACACCATACACACACACCATACACACACATCACACACCATACACACACATCACACACCATACACACACATCACACACCATACACACACCAAACACACACCAAACACACACCATACACACACCAAACACACCATACACACCTCACACACACCATAAACACCTCACACACACCATACACACCTCACACACACCATACACACCTCACACACACCATACACACCTCACACACTTCTCACACACACCATACACACCTCACACACACCATACACACCTCACACACACACACACACACACACACACACACACACACACACACACACACACACACACACACACACACACACCCATACACACCTCACACACATACACATACACACACACACCATACACACACACCATACACACGCCTACCATACACACACCTACCATACACACGCCTACCATACACACACCATACACACCTCACACACCATACACACACCTCACACACACCATACACACCTCACACACACCATACACACACCATACACACACCTCACACACACCATATACACACCATACATACACACCATACACACACACACCATACACACCCCATACACACAAACCATACACACACACACCATACACACACTCATTCACTGTAACTATGACATACAAAGGAAAAATCAAACATTGAAAATAGAATATTAACACATACACAACCACAGAGAAATCCAGCGCCTTCAGAAAGTATTCACACCCCTTGACTTATTCCACGTTATGTTGCATTACAGCCTGAATTCAAAATGGATTAAATTGACATTTTAGCTAATTTGTTGAAAATGCAATACAGAAATATCTAATTTACATAAGTATTCAAACCCTTTGTTATGACCCTCCAGATTGAGCTCAGGTGGATCCAATTTCCTTTGATCATCCTTGATTGGAGTCCACCTGGGACCAATTCAGTTGTTTGGAGCTGATTTAGAAAGAAACACACCTGTCTCTATATAAGGTCCCACAGTTGACAGTGCAGGAACTATACCCTGAAGTCAGAGGAACTGGAGGAAGTGTCCCTAGATCTCACAGATAGAACTGTGATGAATCAGATACACTATATAGACAGCAGTATGTGGACACCCCTAATCCACCCCAAATGAGTGGATTAGTCTATTTCAGCCACAATGTATACAATTGAGCACACAGCCATGCAATCTCCATAGACAAACATTGGCAGTAGAATGGCCTACGTGACTTTCAACGTGGCACCGTCATAGGATGCCACCTTTCCAACAAGTCAGTTTGTCAAATTTCTGCCCTGCTAGAGCTGCCCCGGTCAGCTGTAAGTGCTGTTATTGTGAAGTAGAAATGTCTAGGAACAACAACCGTTCAGTCGCGAAGTGGTAGGTCACAGAAGCTGAAGCGCGTAGTACATAAAAATAGTCTGTCCTCGGTTGCAACACTCACTACCAAGTTCCAAACTGCCTCTGGAAGCAACATCAGCACAAGAACTGTTCGTCGGGAGCTTCATGAAATGGATTTCTGTGGCCCTGTGCACAAAGCAAGGTCTATATAGAAATGGTTTGTCGCGATCGGTGTGGAAGAACTTGACTGGCCTGCACAGAGCCCTGACCACAACCCCATCAAACACCTTTAGGATGAATTGGAACGCTGAGCTGTGAGCCAGGTGTAATCGCCCAACATCAGTGCCCGACTTCAATAATGCTCTTGTGGCTGAATGGAAGCAAGTCCCCGCAGCAATGTTCCAACATCTAGTGGAAAGCCTTCCCAGAAGAGTGGAGGCTGTTCTAGCAGCAAAGTGGGGACCAACTCCATATTAATGCCCATGATTTTGGAATGAGATGTTCGATGAGCAGGTGTCCACATACTTTTGATCATGTAGTGTATCTGTGGAATGGTATGAAACAATTTCTAGAGTGTTGAAAGTTTTCAAGAGCACAGTGGTCTGTCTCCATTATTGGGAAATTGAACAAATATGGAACTACCCAGACTCTGCCTAGAGCTGGCCGTCTGACCAAACTGAGCAACCGGACAAGAAGGACCTTGGTCAGGGAGTTGACCAAAAACCCAATGACTACTCTGACATTATTACGGAGTTCCTTGGCTGAGATGGGAGAACCTGCCGGAAGGACAACAGTCTCTACAGAACTTGGGAGAGTGGCCAGACGGAAGCCACTCCTGAGAAAAAAGGCACATGACAGCACACCTGGTGTTTGCAAAAAAGTCCTGTGAAGACAGCATGAGGCAAACGGTTCTGTGGTCTGATGAGACTGAAATTGAACTCTTCGGGCCTGAATGCAAAGCGCTATGTCTGGAGAGAACCAGACATAGCCCGTCTAACACCATCCCTACCATCACCCGTCTAACACCATCTCTACCGTGAAGCATGGTGGTTGCAGCATCATACTATGGGGATGCTTTTCAGTGGCAGGGACTGTGAGGCTGGTAAGGATAGAGGGATCAATGAATGGAGCCAAATACAGGCAGATCATTGAGAACCTGCTTCAGAGTGCAAACAACCTTAGACTGGGACGAAGATTTACATTCCAACAGGACAATGACCCCAAGCATACAGCCAAAGCAACGCTGGAATGGCTTCAGAACAAGAATGTGAAAGTCCTTGAGTGGCCCAGCCAAAGCACAGACTTCTATCCCATTGAAAATCTGTGGAAAGACTTGAAGGTTACTGTTCACCGCCACTTTCCATCTAACATAACAGAACTTGAGAAAATCACCAAATCCAGATGTGCAAAGCTGATCCAGGAATAACCAAGACGACTCAAACCTGATCCAGACTTCCCTAAGATGACTCAAAGCTGATCCAGACTTCCCCAAGACGACTCAAAGCTGATCCAGACTTCCCCAAGACGACTCAAAGCTGATCCAGACTTCCCCAAGACGACTCAAAGCTGATCCAGACTTCCCCAAGACGACTCAAAGCTGATCCAGACTTCCCCAAGACGACTCAAAGCTCATCCAGACTTCCCCAAGACGACTCAAAGCTGATCCAGACTTCCCCAAGACGACTCAAAGCTGATCCAGACTTCCCCAAGACGACTCAAAGCTGATCCAGACATCCCCAAGACGACTCAAAGCTGATCCAGACTTCCCCAAGACGACTCAAAGCTGATCCAGACTTCCCCAAGACGACTCAAAGCTGATCCAGTCATACCCAAGACTACTCAAAGCTGATCCAGACATCCTCAAGACGACTCAAAGCTGATCCAGACATCCCCAAGACGACTCAAAGCTGATCCAGACATCCCCAAGACGACTCAAAGCTGATCCAGACTTCCCCAAGACGACTCAAAGCTGATCCAGACTTCCCCAAGACGACTCAAAGCTGATCCAGTCATACCCAAGACGACTCAAAGCTGATCCAGACATCCTCAAGACGACTCAAAGCTGATCCAGACATCCCCAAGACGACTCAATGCTGATCCAGACTTCCCCAAGACGACTCAAAGCTGATCCAGACTTCCCAAAGACGACTCAAAGCTGATCCAGACTTCCCCAAGACGACTCAAAGCTGATCCAGACTTCCCCAAGACGACTCAAAGCTGATCCAGACTTCCCCAAGACGACTCAAAGCTGATCCAGACTTCCCCAAGACGACTCAAAGCTGATCCAGACTTCCCCAAGACGACTCAAAGCTGATCCAGACTTCCCCAAGACGACTCAAAGCTGATCCAGACATCTCCAAGACGACTCAAAGCTGATCCAGACTTCCCCAAGACGACTCAAAGCTGATCCAGACTTCCCCAAGACGACTCAAAGCTGATCCAGACATCCCCAAGACGACTCAAAGCTGATCCAGTCATACCCAAGGCGACTCAAAGCTGATCCAGTCATACCCAAGGCGACTCAAAGCTGCAATCGCCACCAAAGGTGCTTTTACAAAGCATTGACTCGGGTGAATACTTATATAAATTAGATTTCTGTATTTAAAAAATTATAAAATAATTCATGGGGTATTGTGTGTAGATGGGTGAGAGAAAACAAATCAATGTAATCCATTTTGAATTCAGGCTGTAACACAACAACATGTAGACTAAGTCAAGGGGAATTAACACTTTCTGATCCATCACTCTATCAGTGGTTTGCTGTTCACCGTCCCAGAATCCTTCACATCTCCCTTTCTCTCTGTCAGCGTTTGAAAATGGCATCTCACCAATCAGACAACACACCTGTTTAGCCTCCAGTCAATGTTGTAAATGTCACTTCTACCCTGCATTTATCTTAAATAACTGACTTTTCAAAACAGATTATCTTTCTCTTGTTGTCGTTCAGCCAATCTTCATGCAGGTCACGTTTGATGGGTTTTTCCTCAGGCGCTGGCATTTTACAGCTATTAAAAAAGATCCAAATCACCAGAGGGCCGTGGAAACAATTATTGTTTTATTCTGTTATTTTTCTGTTAATTGAAGCCTGTCAACAGTGAAAGTCTTTGGAGCTACTATAGTGTCCTAGAGATGAGAGATGTGCATAGTGTCCTAGAGATGAGAGACGTGGATAGTGTCCTAGAGATGAGAGATGTGCATAGTGTCCTAGAGACGGGGATAGTGTCCTAGAGGCGTGGCTAAAGACGGGGATGGTGTCCGAGAGACGGGGATTGTGTCCGAGAGATGGGGATGATGTCCGAGAGACTGGGATGGTGTCCTAGAGATGAGAGACACAATCCCCATCTCCTCCTCCTAGAGAGGAGAGACAGGGTTGGTGATAGTGTCCTAGAGATGAGAGACGGGTATGGTGTCCTAGAGACGGGGATGGTGTCCTAGAGACGGGGATGGTGTCCTAGAGACGGGGATGGTGTCCTGGAGACGAGAGACGGGGATAGTGTCCGAGAGACGGGGATAGTGTCCTGGAGACGAGAGACGGGGATAGTGTCCGAGAGACGGGGATAGTGTCCTGAAGACGGGGATGGTGTCCTAGAGACGGGGATGGTGTCCTAGAGACGGGGATGGTGTCCTAGAGACGGGGATGTTGTCCTAGAGACGGGGATAGTGTCCTGGAGACGAGAGACGGGGATAGTGTCCGAGAGACGGGGATAGTGTCCTGAAGACGGGGATAGTGTCCTGAAGACGGGGATAGTGTCCTGAAGACGGGGATGGTGTCCTAGAGATGAGAGACGGGGATGGTGTCCTAGAGATGAGAGACAGGGATGGTGTCCTAGTGATGAGAGACGGGGGATGGTGTCCTAGTGATGAGAGACAGGGATGGTGTCCTAGTGATGAGAGACGGGGGATGGTGTCCTAGAGATGGGGATGGTGTCCTAGAGACGGGGATGGTGTCCTAGTGATGAGAGACAGGGATGGTGTCCTAGTGATGAGAGACGGGGGATGGTGTCCTAGAGATGGGGATGGTGTCCTAGAGATGAGAGACGGGGATGGTGTCCTAGAGATGAGAGACGGGGATGGTGTCCTAGTGATGAGAGACGGGGGATGGTGTCCTAGAGATGGGGATGGTGTCCTAGAGATGGGGATGGTGTCCTAGTGATGAGAGACGGGGGATGGTGTCCTAGAGATGGGGATGGTGTCCTAGAGACGGGGATGGTGTCCTAGAGATGGGGATGGTGTCCTAGAGATGGGGATGGTGTCCTAGTGATGAGAGACGGGGGATGGTGTCCTAGAGATGGGGATGGTGTCCTAGAGATGGGGATGGTGTCCTAGTGATGAGAGACGGGGGATGGTGTCCTAGAGATGGGGATGGTGTCCTAGAGACGGGGATGGTGTCCTAGTGATGAGAGACAGGGATGGTGTCCTAGTGATGAGAGACGGGGGATGGTGTCCTAGAGATGGGGATGGTGTCCTAGAGACGGGGATGGTGTCCTAGTGATGAGAGACAGGGATGGTGTCCTAGTGATGAGAGACGGGGGATGGTGTCCTAGAGATGGGGATGGTGTCCTAGTGATGAGAGATGGAGGATGGTGTCCTAGAGATGGGGATGGTGTCCTAGTGATGAGAGACGGGGGATGGTGTCCTAGAGATGGGGATGGTGTCCTAGTCATGAGAGACGGGGGATGGTGTCCTAGAGATGAGAGACGGGGGATGGTGTCCTAGAGATGGGGATGGTGTCCTAGAGATGGGGATGGTGTCCTAGTGATGAGAGACGGGGGATGGTGTCCTAGAGATGGGGATGGTGTCCTAGAGATGGGGATGGTGTCCTAGAGATGGGGATGGTGTCCTAGTGATGAGAGACGGGGGATGGTGTCCTAGAGATGGGGATGGTGTCCTAGAGATGGGGATGGTGTCCTAGAGATGGGGATGGTGTCCTAGAGACGGGGATGGTGTCCTAGAGATGAGAGACAGGGATGGTGTCCTAGAGATGGGGATGGTGTCCTAGTGATGAGAGACGGGGGATGGTGTCCTAGAGATGGGGATGGTGTCCTAGAGACGGGGATGGTGTCCTAGAGATGAGAGACAGGGATGGTGTCCTAGTGATGAGAGACAGGGATGGTGTCCTAGTGATGAGAGACGGGGGATGGTGTCCTAGAGATGGGGATGGTGTCCTAGAGATGGGGATGGTGTCCTAGAGATGGGGATGGTGTCCTAGAGATGGGGATGGTGTCCTAGAGATGAGAGACGGGGGATGGTGTCCTAGAGACGGGGATGGTGTCCTAGAGACGGGGATGGTGTCCTAGTGATGAGAGACGGGGGATGGTGTCCTAGAGATGGGGATGGTGTCCTAGAGACGGGGATGGTGTCCTAGTGATGAGAGACGGGGGATGGTGTCCTAGAGATGGGGATGGTGTCCTAGAGACGGGGATGGTGTCCTAGAGATGGGGATGGTGTCCTAGTGATGAGAGACGGGGGATGGTGTCCTAGAGATGGGGATGGTGTCCTAGAGACGGGGATGGTGTCCTAGAGACGGGGATAGTGTCCTAGAGACGGGGATAGTGTCCTAGAGACGGGGATAGTGTCCTAGAGATGAGAGACGGGGAATAGTGTCCTAGAGATGAGAGACGGGGAATAGTGTCCTAGAGATCAGAGACGGGGAATAGTGTCCTATAGAGATACCAGAGATCCATATGAGATGTTTTATAGATCAGTGTTTTATTTCATTCTGCGGGGGATAATTAACGTGTTATTCTCTGAGCTGAACTCTGTTCTTATACATTTCACAACCCTTAAATCAACCATATAATCAATCAACCAACATCTGTGGCTGATCCATGTTGCTGTGTTGTCGCTGATCCATGTTGCTGTGTTGTGGCTGATCCATGCTGATGTGTTGTGTTGTGGCTGATCCATGCTGATGTGTTGTGTTGTGGCTGATCCATGTTGCTGTGTTGTGTTGCGGCTGATCCATGTTGCTGTGTTGTGTTGCGGCTGATCCATGTTGCTGTGTTGTGTTGCGGCTGATCCATGTTGCTTTGTTGTGTTGTGGCTGATCCATGTTGCTGTGTTGTGTTGTGGCTGATCCATGTTGCTGTGTTGTGTTGTGGCTGATCCATGTTGCTGTGTTGTGTTGTGGCTGATCCATGCTGATGTGTTGTGTTGTGGCTGATCCATGCTGATGTGTTGTGTTGTGGCTGATCCATGCTGATGTGTTGTGTTGTGGCTGATCCATGCTGATGTGTTGTGTTGTGGCTGATCCATGCTGATGTGTTGTGTTGTGGCTGATCCATGCTGATGTGTTGTGTTGTGGCTGATCCATGCTGATGTGTTGTGGCTGATCCATGCTGATGTGTTGTGTTGTGGCTGATCCATGCTGATGTGTTGTGTTGTGGCTGATCCATGCTGATGTGTTGTGTTGCGGCTGATCCATGCTGATGTGTTGTGTTGCGGCTGATCCATGCTGATGTGTTGTGTTGCGGCTGATCCATGCTGATGTGTTGTGTTGCGGCTGATCCATGCTGATGTGTTGTGGCTGATCCATGCTGATGTGTTGTGGCTGATCCATGCTGATGTGTTGTGGCTGATCCATGCTGATGTGTTGTGGCTGATCCATGCTGATGTGTTGTGGCTGATCCATGCTGATGTGTTGTGGCTGATCCATGCTGATGTGTTGTGGCTGATCCATGCTGATGTGTTGTGGCTGATCCATGCTGATGTGTTGTGTTGTGGCTGATCCATGCTGATGTGTTGTGGCTGATCCATGCTGATGTGTTGTGTTGTGGCTGATCCATGCTGATGTGTTGTGTTGTGGCTGATCCATGCTGATGTGTTGTGTTGTGGCTGATCCATGCTGATGTGTTGTGGCTGATCCATGCTGATGTGTTGTGGCTGATCCATGCTGATGTGTTGTGGCTGATCCATGCTGATGTGTTGTGGCTGATCCATGCTGATGTGTTGTGGCTGATCCATGCTGATGTGTTGTGGCTGATCCATGCTGATGTGTTGTGGCTGATCCATGCTGATGTGTTGTGGCTGATCCATGCTGATGTGTTGTGGCTGATCCATGCTGATGTGTTGTGTTGTGGCTGATCCATGCTGATGTGTTGTGGCTGATCCATGCTGATGTGTTGTGTTGTGGCTGATCCATGCTGATGTGTTGTGTTGTGGCTGATCCATGCTGATGTGTTGTGTTGTGGCTGATCCATGCTGATGTGTTGTGGCTGATCCATGCTGATGTGTTGTAGGTGTTTGCTGAGACCACATTGGACCCCCAGCAGTGTCAGTCCTGGGACCAGCTACGATGTCTCTACAGAGGACCTTCCAGGGTAGGTCTGCTACTCATATCTGGGTTTCTCTGTCTCCTCTCATTTTATTGTTCTCTCTGCATTGAAACATGGAAGACATCACTGTCAGTAAGTGGATATACTAAAGGATTAGCAAGCATCAATACTTCCTATAGCTGACTGGGCTTTGAATAATGATGGAGAGAGACAGGCAGGCAGAGAGAGAGAGAGAGACAGGCAGGCAGAGAGAGAGAGAGGCAGGCAGAGAGAGAGAGAGACAGGCAGGCAGAGAGAGAGAGAGAGAGGCAGGCAGAGAGAGAGACAGAGAGGCAGGCAGAGAGAGAGACAGAGAGGCAGGCAGAGAGAGAGACAGAGAGGCAGGCAGAGAGGAAGTGATGGAGAGGAAGGAGGGTTAATGATATGAATCAGGGAAGCCTGTGTTAGACTGTCTCAGTAGGTTGAGGTCCTCTTCAATCTCCTGGGATCATGAAAGAGACCATTTAACTCTGTGACAACTTGTTTCCTCCTCACTGACAGAGAGGACAGTACTGTTGGAGAACTGATCTACTACCTCTCTTCCTCTACCATGCCATCCTTCTGTTCAGGGGAAATATCCCCCTCCTCCTCTCTTCCTCTACCATGCCATCCTTCTGTTCAGGGGAAATATCCCCCTCCTTCTCTCCTCTCTTCCTCTACCATGCCATCCTTCTGTTCAGGGGAAATATCCCCCTCCTTCTCTCCTCTCTTCCTCTACCATGCCATCCTTCTGTTCAGGGGAAATATCCCCCTCCTTCTCTCCTCTCTTCCTCTACCATGCCATCCTTCTGTTCAGGGGAAATATCCCCCTCCTTCTCTCCTCTCTTCCTCTACCATGCCATCCTTCTGATCCCTCCACTCCTCTCCTGCCTCCCTCTCCTTATTCCTTCACTCCTCTCCTCCCTCCCTCTCCTTATCCCTTCACTCCTCTCCTTCCTCCCTCTCCTTATCCCTTCTCTCCTCTCCTTCCTACCTCTCCTTATCCCTCCACTCCTCCCTCACACTCCCCTCTTCCCTCCTCTCCTCCCTCCCTCTCCATATCCCTCCTCTCCTCCCTCCCTCTCCTGATCCCTCCATTCCTGTCCTCCCTTCTCTCCTCCCTCACTCTCCTTATCCCTCCTCTCCTCCCTCTCCTTCTCCCTCCTCTCCTCCCTCCCTCCCTCTCCTTATCCCTCCATTCCTCCCTCCCTCTCGTTATCCCTCCTCTCCACCCTCCCTCACTCTCCTTATCCCTCCATTCCTGTCCTCCCTTCTCTCCTCTCCTCTCTCCCTCTCCAGATCCCTCCATTCCTCCCTCCCTCTCCTGATCCCTCCACTCCTCCCCTCCCTCCCTCTCCTTATCCCTCCTCTCCCTCTCCTTATCCCTCCTCTCCTCTCTCCCTCTCCTTATCCCTCCTCCCTCCCTCTCCTGATCCCTCCATTCCTCCCTCCCTCTCCTGATCACTCCATTCCTCTCCTCCCTCCCTCTCCTTATCCCTCCTCTCCTCTCTCCCTCTCCTTATCCCTCCACTCCTCCCTCCCTCTCCTTATCCCTCCTCCCTCCCTCTCCTTATCCCTCCACTCCTCCCTCCCTCTCCTGATCCCTCCATTCCTCCCTCCCTCTCCTGATCCCTCCACACCTCTCTTCTCTCTTCTCTCCCTCTCCTGATCCCTCCTCTCCTCCCCTCCCTCCCTCCCTCTCCTGATCCCTCCATTCCTCCCTCCCTCTCCTGATCACTCCATTCCTCTCCTCCCTCCCTCTCCTTATCCCTCCTCTCCTCTCTCCCTCTCCTTATCCCTCCACTCCTCCCTCCCTCTCCTGATCCCTCCATTCCTCCCTCCCTCTCCTGATCCCTCCACACCTCTCTTCTCTCTTCTCTCCCTCTCCTGATCCCTCCTCTCCTCCCCTCCCTCCCTCCCTCTCCTGATCCCTCCATTCCTCCCTCCCTCTCCTGATCACTCCATTCCTCTCCTCCCTCCCTCTCCTGATCCCTCCTCTCCTCTCTCCCTCTCCTGATCCCTCCATTCCTCCCTCCCTCTCCTGATCCCTCCTCTCCTCTCCTCCCTCCCTCTCCTGATCCCTCCATTCCTCCCTCCCTCTCCTGATCCCTCCACTCCTCTCTTCTCTCCTGATCCCTCCATTCCTCTCCTCCCTTCCTCTCCTTATCCCTCCTCTCCTCCCCTCCCTCCCTCTCCTTATCCCTCCTCTCCCTCTCCTTATCCCTCCTCTCCTCTCTCCCTCTCCTTATCCCTCTCCTGATCCCTCCATTCCTCCCTCCCTTCCTTATCCCTCCTCTCCTCTCTCCCTCTCCTTATCCCTCCTCTCCTCTCTCCCTCTCCTTATCCCTCCTCTCCTCTCTCCCTCTCCTTATCCCTCCACTCCTCCCTCCCTCTCCTTATCCCTCCACTCCTCCCTCCCTCTCCTGATCCCTCCATTCCTCCCTCCCTCTCCTGATCCCTCCACTCCTCCCCTCCCTCCCTCTCCTTATCCCTCCTCTCCCTCTCCTTATCCCTCCTCTCCTCTCTCCCTCTCCTTATCCCTCCTCCCTCCCTCTCCTGATCCCTCCATTCCTCCCTCCCTCTCCTGATCACTCCATTCCTCTCCTCCCTCCCTCTCCTTATCCCTCCTCTCCTCTCTCCCTCTCCTTATCCCTCCACTCCTCCCTCCCTCTCCTTATCCCTCCTCCCTCCCTCTCCTTATCCCTCCTCCTCCCTCCCTCTCCTGATCCCTCCATTCCTCCCCTCCCTCTCCTGATCCCTCCATTCCTCCCTCCCTCTCCTGATCCCTCCACTCCTCTCTTCTCTCCTGATCCCTCCATTCCTCTCCTCCCTCCTCTCCTTATCCCTCCTCTCCTCCCCTCCCTCCCTCTCCTTATCCCTCCTCTCCCTCTCCTTATCCCTCCTCTCCCTCTCCTTATCCCTCCTCTCCTCCTCCCTCTCCTTATCCCTCTCCTGATCCCTCCATCCTCCCTCCCTTCCATCCCTCCCTCCTCTCCTCCCTCCCTCTCCTTATCCCTCCTCTCCTCTCTCCCTCTCCTTATCCCTCCACTCCTCCCTCCCTCTCCTGATCCCTCCATTCCTCCCTCCCTCTCCTGAATCCTCCTCTCCTCCCCTCCCTCCCTCTCCTGATCCCTCCTCTCCTCCCCTCCCTCCCTCTCCTTATCCCACCTCTCCTCTCTCCCTCTCCTTATCCCTCCTCTCCTCCCTCCCTCTCCTGATCCCTCCATTCCTCCCTCCCTTCCTGATCCCTCCACTCCTCTCCTCCCTCCCTCTCCTTATCCCTCCTCTCCTCTCTCCCTCTCCTTATCCCTCCTCTCCTCTCTCCCTCTCCTTATCCCTCCACTCCTCCCTCCCTCTCCTGATCCCTCCTCTCCTCCCTCCCTCTCCTTATCCCTCCTTTCCTCCCTCCCTCTCCTGATCCCTCCTCTCCTCCCTCCCTCTCCTTATCCCTCCTCTCCTCCCTCCCTCCCTCTCCTGATCCCTCCACTCCTCCCTCCCTCTCCTGATCCCTCCACTCCTCTCTTCTCTCCTGATCCCTCCATTCCTCTCCTCCCTCCCTCTCCTTATCCCTCCTCTCCTCCCCTCCCTCCCTCTCCTTATCCCTCCTCTCCCTCTCCTTATCCCTCCTCTCCCTCTCCTTATCCCTCCTCTCCTCTCTCCCTCTCCTTATCCCTCTCCTGATCCCTCCATTCCTCCCTCCCTTCCTGATCCCTCCACTCCTCTCCTCCCTCCCTCTCCTTATCCCTCCTCTCCTCTCTCCCTCTCCTTATCCCTCCACTCCTCCCTCCCTCTCCTGATCCCTCCATTCCTCCCTCCCTCTCCTGAATCCTCCTCTCCTCCCCTCCCTCCCTCTCCTGATCCCTCCTCTCCTCCCTCCCTCTCCTTATCCCACCTCTCCTCTCTCCCTCTCCTTATCCCTCCTATCCTCCCCTCCCTCCCTCTCCTTATCCCTCCTTTCCTCCCTCCCTCTCCTGATCCCTCCTCTCCTCCCTCCCTCTCCCTCCCTCTCCTGATCCCTCCTCTCCTCCCTCCCTCCCTCTCCTGATCCCTCCATTCCTCCCTCCCTCTCCTGAAAGCTCCACTCCTCTCTTCTCTCCCTCGCCTGATCCCTCCTCTCCTCCCTCCCTCCCTCTCCTGATCCCTCCATTCCTCCCTCCCTCTCCTGATCCCTCCTCTCCTCTCCTCCCTCCCTCTCCTGATCCCTCCATTCCTCCCTCCCTCTCCTGATCCCTCCACTCCTCTCTTCTCTCCCTCTCCTGATCCCTCCATTCCTCCCTCCCTCTCCTGAATCCTCCTCTCCTCCCCTCCCTCCCTCTCCTGATCCCTCCATTCCTCCCTCCCTCTCCTGATCCCTCCACTCCTCTCTTCTCTCCCTCTCCTGATCCCTCCACTCCTCTCTTCTCTCCCTCTCCTGATCCCTCCACTCCTCCCTCCCTCTCCCTATTCCCCTCCATGGTGTTAAAAGCTGTTTGTCTGATCCTCCCACATTAGTATATAATGAACAGAGAGAGAGAGAGCCTCCTATATTCCGTCCCCTTATTAATTCAGTCCGGTTTACCGGGGCGTAAAAACACGCATTCACACACACACACACACACACACACACACACACACGCATTCACACACACACACGCATTCACACACACACACACGCATTCTCACACACACACACACACACACACACACACACACACACACACACACACACACACACACACACACACACACACACACACACACACACACACACACACACACACACACACACACACACACACACACACACACACACACACACACACACACACACACACACACACACACTCACTCACTCACTCACTCACTCACTCACTCACTCACTCACTCACTCACTCACTCACTCACTCACTCACTCACTCACTCACTCACTCACTCACTCACTCACTCACTCACTCACTCACTCACTCACTCACTCACTCACTCACTCACTCACTCACTCACTCACTCACTCTCATTCTTCATTAATTCATGTACCTCAGCCTCTGTGCTCATTACCATCCTGATATAAACTGTGTTGAGAGCTGAACCAACAATAACAGATTGAGTGACCTTTGAAGCTGAAAGGCTTAATGGCATTGAGTGTGGAGAATGAATTCTCTATGTGAGCAGCCAATGAGACTGTTGCCAATTGGGTCCTAACCCCGTCCATGTTGGCCAGGGCTGGCTTCAATTCAATCAATTATATTCACATCAATGAAATTCAATGAATGAATTGAAAAATATTGTTATCTTGGGACAATGGCAACATCCAGTAGCTTTGGGACTCTGTCGTCGTGGAGATGTTGTGTTACCATGGCGACATGTTCCCATCTTTGACCCTAATCCTTTCAGAGTTAGAAGAGCCCCCCCCACACACTCCACACACACACACACACACACACACACACACACACACACACACACACACACACACACCTCACACACACACACACACACACACACCTCACACACACACACACACACACACACACACAGAGTATAACACTCCAACCAACATCTGTCTGAGGTCTGAACAAGTGAATGATACGAGAAGACACACACACACACACACACACACACACACACACACACACACACACACACACACACACACACCTCACACACACACACACACACACACACAGATGAGTGGCTGACTACCATGTGGCTTCCCTTAGAGATAATGACATGATGAAGACTGTCAAACTGTAAGAATATATCCCATCAATACAGAGGAGAGAGGGAGGGAGATGGATAGAGGGAGAGATGTGGATAGAGGGAGAGATGTGGATAGAGGGAGAGATGTGGATAGAGAGAGAGAGAGATGTGGATAGAGAGAGAGAGAGATGTGGATAGAGAGAGGGAGAGATGTGGATAGAGAGAGAGAGATATGGATAGAGAGAGAGAGAGATGTGGATAGAGAGAGAGAGAGATGTGGATAGAGAGAGAGAGAGAGATGTGGATAGAGAGAGAGATGTGGATAGAGAGAGAGATGTGAATAGAGAGAGAGAGAGATGTGGATAGAGAGAGAGAGAGAGATGTGGATAGAGAGAGAGAGAGAGATATGGATAGAGAGAGAGAGAGATGTGGATAGAGAGAGAGAGATGTGGATAGAGAGAGAGAGAGAGAGAGAGAGAGAGATGTGGATAGAGAGAGAGAGAGAGATGTGGATAGAGAGAGAGAGAGAGAGAGAGAGAGAGAGAGAGAGAGATGTGGATAGAGAGAGAGAGAGAGAGAGAGAGATGTGGATAGAGAGAGAGAGAGAGAGAGAGAGAGAGATGTGGATAGAGAGAGAGAGAGAGAGAGAGAGAGAGAGATGTGGATAGAGAGAGAGAGAGAGATGTGGATAGAGAGAGAGAGATGTGGATAGAGAGAGAGATGTGGATAGAGAGAGAGATGTGGATAGAGAGAGAGATGTGGATAGAGAGAGAGAGATGTGGATAGAGAGAGAGAGAGATGTGGATAGAGAGAGAGAGAGAGATGTGGATAGAGAGAGAGAGAGAGATGTGGATAGAGAGAGAGAGAGAGATGTGGATAGAGAGAGAGAGAGATGTGGATAGAGAGAGAGAGAGATGTGGATAGAGAGAGAGTGAGATGTGGATAGAGAGAGAGAGAGATGTGGATAGAGAGAGAGAGATGTGGATAGAGAGAGAGAGATGTGGATAGAGAGAGAGATGTGGATAGAGAGAGAGAGATGTGGATAGAGAGAGAGAGAGATGTGGATAGAGAGAGAGAGAGAGATGTGGATAGAGAGAGAGAGAGAGATGTGGATAGAGAGAGAGAGAGAGATGTGGATAGAGAGAGAGAGAGAGATGTGGATAGAGAGAGAGAATGTGGATAGAGAGAGAGAGAGATGTGGATAGAGAGAGAGAGAGATGTGGATAGAGAGAGAGAGAGATGTGGATAGAGAGAGAGATGTGGATAGAGAGAGAGAGAGATGTGGATAGAGAGAGAGAGAGAGAGAGATGTGGATAGAGAGAGAGAGAGATGTGGATAGAGAGAGAGAGATGTGGATAGAGAGAGAGAGAGATGTGGATAGAGAGAGAGAGAGAGAGATGTGGATAGAGAGAGAGAGAGATGTGGATAGAGAGAGAGAGAGATGTGGATCGAGAGAGATGTGGATCGAGAGATGTGGATCGAGAGAGAGAGAGATGTGGATCGAGAGAGAGATGTGGATCGAGAGAGAGAGAGAGAGATGTGGATCGAGAGAGAGAGAGAGATGTGGATCGAGAGAGAGAGAGATGTGGATCGAGAGAGAGAGAGAGATGTGGATCGAGAGAGAGAGAGATGTGGATCGAGAGAGAGAGAGATGTGGATCGAGAGAGAGAGAGAGATGTGGATAGAGAGAGAGAGATGTGGATAGAGAGTGAGTGAGATGTGGATAGAGAGAGAGAGAGATGTGGATAGAGAGAGAGAGATGTGGATAGAGAGAGAGAGATGTGGACCCCATATCAAACATCCTGCCTGGTGGAGGGTTAAAACCCATATCAAACACCCTGCCTGGTGGAGGGTTAAAACCCCATATCAAACATCCTGCCTGGTGGAGGGTTAAAACCCCATATCAAACATCCTGCCTGGTGGAGGGTTATAACCCCATATCAAACATCCTGCCTGGTGGAGGGTTAAAACCCCATATCAAACACCCTGCCTGGTGGAGGGTTATAACCCCATATCAAACATCCTGCCTGGTGGAGGGTTAAAACCCCATATCAAACACCCTGCCTGGTGGAGGGTTATAACCCCATATCAAACACCCTGCCTGGTGGAGGGTTAAAACCCCATATCAAACACCCTGCCTGGTGGAGGGTTAAAACCCCATATCAAACATCCTGCCTGGTGGAGGGTTAAAACCCCATATCAAACATCCTGCCTGGTGGAGGGTTAAAACCCCATATCAAACATCCTGCCTGGTGGAGGGTTAAAACCCCATATCAAACATCCTGCCTGGTGGAGGGTTAAAACCCCATATCAAACATCCTGCCTGGTGGAGGGTTATAACCCCATATCAAACATCCTGCCTGGTGGAGGGTTAAAACCCCATATCAAACATCCTGCCTGGTGGAGGGTTATAACCCCATATCAAACATCCTGCCTGGTGGAGGGTTATAACCCCATATCAAACATCCTGCCTGGTGGAGGGTTAAAACCCCATATCAAACATCCTGCCTGGTGGAGGGTTAAAACCCCATATCAAACATCCTGCCTGGTGGAGGGTTATAACCCCATATCAAACATCCTGCCTGGTGGAGGGTTATAACCCCATATCAAACATCCTGCCTGGTGGAGGGTTAAAACCCCATATCAAACATCCTGCCTGGTGGAGGGTTAAAACCCCATATCAAACATCCTGCCTGGTGGAGGGTTAAAACCCCATATCAAACACCCTGCCTGGTGGAGGGTTATAACCCCATATCAAACACCCTGCCTGGTGGAGGGTTATAAGCCCATATCAAACACCCTGCCTGGTGGAGGGTTAAAACCCCATATCAAACACCCTGCCTGGTGGAGGGTTAAAACCCCATATCAAACATCCTGCCTGGTGGAGGGTTATAACCCCATATCAAACACCCTGCCTGGTGGAGGGTTAAAACCCCATATCAAACACCCTGCCTGGTGGAGGGTTAAAACCCCATATCAAACATCCTGCCTGGTGGAGGGTTATAACCCCATATCAAACATCCTGCCTGGTGGAGGGTTAAAACCCATATCAAACATCCTGCCTGGTGGAGGGTTAAAACCCCATATCAAACATCCTGCCTGGTGGAGGGTTAAAACCCCATATCAAACATCCTGCCTGGTGGAGGGTTATAACCCCATATCAAACACCCTGCCTGGTGGAGGGTTATAACCCCATATCAAACATCCTGCCTGGTGGAGGGTTAAAACCCCATATCAAACATCCTGCCTGGTGGAGGGTTATAACCCCATATCAAACACCCTGCCTGGTGGAGGGTTAAAACCCCATATCAAACATCCTGCCTGGTGGAGGGTTATAACCCCATATCAAACACCCTGCCTGGTGGAGGGTTAAAACCCCATATCAAACATCCTGCCTGGTGGAGGGTTATAACCCATATCAAACATCCTGCCTGGTGGAGGGTTATAACCCCATATCAAACATCCTGCCTGGTGGAGGGTTATAACCCCATATCAAACATCCTGCCTGGTGGAGGGTTATAACCCCATATCAAACATCCTGCCTGGTGGAGGGTTATAACCCCATATCAAACATCCTGCCTGGTGGAGGGTTAAAACCCCATATCAAACATCCTGCCTGGTGGAGGGTTAAAACCCATATCAAACATCCTGCCTGGTGGAGGGTTATAACCCCATATCAAACATCCTGCCTGGTGGAGGGTTAAAACCCCATATCAAACACCCTGCCTGGTGGAGGGTTAAAACCCATATCAAACATCCTGCCTGGTGGAGGGTTATAACCCATATCAAACACCCTGCCTGGTGGAGGGTTAAAACCCCATATCAAACACCCTGCCTGGTGGAGGGTTATAACCCCATATCAAACACCCTGCCTGGTGGAGGGTTATAACCCCATATCAAACACCCTGCTTGGTGGAGGGTTATAACCCCATATCAAACACCCTGCCTGGTGGAGGGTTAAAACCCCATATCAAACATCCTGCCTGGTGGAGGGTTAAAACCCCATATCAAACATCCTGCCTGGTGGAGGGTTATAACCCCATATCAAACATCCTGCCTGGTGGAGGGTTATAACCCCATATCAAACACCCTGCCTGGTGGAGGGTTATAACCCCATATCAAACACCCTGCCTGGTGGAGGGTTAAAACCCCATATCAAACATCCTGCCTGGTGGAGGGTTAAAACCCCATATCAAACACCCTGCCTTGTGGAGGGTTATAACCCCATATCAAACACCCTGCCTGGTGGAGGGTTAAAACCCCATATCAAACACCCTGCCTGGTGGAGGGTTATAACCCCATATCAAACATCCTGCCTGGTGGAGGGTTAAAACCCCATATCAAACACCCTGCCTGGTGGAGGGTTATAACCCCATATCAAACATCCTGCCTGGTGGAGGGTTAAAACCCCATATCAAACACCCTGCCTGGTGGAGGGTTATAACCCCATATCAAACACCCTGCCTGGTGGAGGGTTATAACCCCATATCAAACATCCTGCCTGGTGGAGGGTTAAAACCCCATATCAAACACCCTGCCTGGTGGAGGGTTAAAACCCCATATCAAACATCCTGCCTGGTGGAGGGTTAAAACCCCATATCAAACATCCTGCCTGGTGGAGGGTTATAACCCCAAATCAAACATCCTGCCTGGTGGAGGGTTATAACCCCATATCAAACATCCTGCCTGGTGGAGGGTTATAACCCCATATCAAACATCCTGCCTGGTGGAGGGTTAAAACCCATATCAAACATCCTGCCTGGTGGAGGGTTATAACCCCATATCAAACATCCTGCCTGGTGGAGGGTTATAACCCCATATCAAACACCCTGCCTGGTGGAGGGTTAAAACCCCATATCAAACACCCTGCCTGGTGGAGGGTTATAACCCCATATCAAACATCCTGCCTGGTGGAGGGTTATAACCCCATATCAAACACCCTCCCCTCTCTTCTATCACCAGTCAGTGGGTGTTGTGGTTCCTTCCGTTGTGATCATTAGCAGCTTCACACCTAAAGTCTCACTCTGTTGGTCTGTCCTCTCCCTTATCTCTTCAATTCTCTCTCTCCCCTCCACCAATCACTAATGGAAAAAAGTATTTGATCCCCTGCTGATTTTGTACGTTTGCCCACTGACAAAGAAATGATCAGTCTATATTTTTAATGGTAGGTTTATTTGAACAGTGACAGACAGAATAACAAGAAAAATATCCAGAAAAACGCATGTCAAAAATGTTATAAAATGATTTGCATTTTAATGAGGGAAATAAGTACACTGCTCAAAAAAATAAAGGGAACACTTAAACAACACAATGTAACTCCAAGTCAATCACACTTCTGTGAAATCAAACTGTCCACTTAGGAAGCAACACTGATTGACAATACATTTCACATGCTGTTGTGCAAATGGAATAGACAACAGGTGGAAATTATAGGCAATTAGCAAGACACCCCCAATAAAGGAGTGGTTCTGCAGGTGGGGACCACAGACCACTTCTCAGTTCCTATGCTTTCTGGCTGATGTTTTGGTCACTTTTGAATGCTGGCGGTGCTTTCACTCTAGTGGTAGCATGAGACGGAGTCTACAACCCACACAAGTGGCTCAGGTAGTGCAGCTCATCCAGGATGGCACATCAATGCGAGCTGTGGCAAGAAGGTTTGCTGTGTCTGTCAGCGTAGTGTCCAGAGCATGGAGGCGCTACCAGGAGACAGGCCAGTACATCAGGAGACGTGGAGGAGGCCAACAACCCAGCAGCAGGACCGCTACCTCCGCCTTTGTGCAAGGAGGAGCAGGAGAAGCACTGCCAGAGCCCTGCAAAATGACCTCCAGCAGGCCACAAATGTGCATGTGTCTGCTCAAACGGTCAGAAACAGACTCCATGAGGGTGGTATGAGGGCCCGACGTCCACAGGTGGGGGTTGTGCTTACAGCCCAACACCGTGCAGGACGTTTGGCATTTGCCAGAGAACACCAAGATTGGCAAATTCGCCACTGGCGCCCTGTGCTCTTCACAGATGAAAGCAGGTTCACACTGAGCATGTGACAGACGTGACAGAGTCTGGAGACGCCGTGGAGAACGTTCTGCTGCCTGCAACATCCTCCAGCATGACCGGTTTGGCGGTGGGTCAGTCATGGTGTGGGGTGGCATTTCTTGGGGGGCCGCACAGCCCTCCATGTGCTTGCCAGAGGTAGCCTGACTGCCATTAGGTACCGAGATGAGATCCTCAGACCCCTTGTGAGACCATATGCTGGTGCTGTTGGCCCTGGGTTCCTCCTAATGCAAGACAATGCTAGACCTCATGTGGCTGGAGTGTGTCAGCTTTTCCTGCAAGAGGAAGGCATTGATGCTATGGACTCGCCCGCCCGTTCCCCAGACCTGAATCCAATTGAGCACATCTGGGACATCATGTCTCGCTCCATCCACCAACGCCACGTTGCACCACAAACTGTCCAGGAGTTGGCGGATGCTTTAGTCCAGGTCTGGGAGGAGATCCCTCAGGAGACCATCCGCCACCTCATCAGGAGCATGCCCAGGCGTTGTAGGGAGGTCATACAGGCACGTGGAGGCCACACACACTACTGAGCCTCATTTTGACTTGTTTTAAGGACATTACATCAAAGTTGGATCAGCCTGTAGTGTGGTTTTCCACTTTAATTTTGAGTGTGACTCCAAATCCAGACCTCGATGGGTTGATAAATTGGATTTCCATTGATTATTTTTGTGTGATTTTGTTGTCAGCACATTCAACTATGTAAAGAAAAAAGTATTTAATAAGATTATTTATTTCATTCAGATCTAGGATGTGTTTTTTAAGTGTTCCCTTTATTTTTTTGAGCAGTATATTTGACCCCTCTGCAAAACATGACTTAGTACTTGGTGGCAAAACCCTTGTTGGCAATCACAGAGGTCAGACGTTTCTTGTAGTTGGCCAACAGGTTTGCACATATCTCAGGAGGGATTTTGTCCCACTCCTCTTTGCAGATCTTCTCCAAGTCATTAAGGTTTCGAGGCTGATGTTTGGCAACTCAAACCTTCAGCTCCCTCCACAGATTTTCTATGGGATTAAGGTCTGGAGACTGGCTAGGCCACTCCAGGACCTTAATGTGCTTCTTCTTGTGCCACTCCTTTGTTGCCTTGGCCGTGTGTTTTGGGTCATTGTCATGCTGGAATACCTATCCACGACCCATTTTCAATGCCCTGGCTAAGGGAAGGAGGTTCTCACCCAAGATTTGATGGTACATGGCCCCGTCCATCGTCCCTTTGATGCGGTGAAGTTGTCCTGTCCCCTTAGCAGAAAAACACCCCCAAAGCATAATGTTTCCACCTCCATGTTTGACGGTGGGGATGGTGTTCTTGGGGTCATAGGCAGTATTCCTCCTCCTCCAAACACGGCAAGTTGAGGTGATGCCAAAGAGCTCCATTTTGGTCTCATCTTACCACAACACTTTCACCCAGTTGTCCTCTGAATCATTCAGATGTTCATTGGCAAACTTCAGACGGGCATTTATATGTGCTTTCTTGAGCAGGGGGACCTTGCGGAGCGCTGCAGGATTTCAGTCCTTCACGGCGTAGTGTGTTACCAATTGTTTTCTTGGTGACTATGGTCCCAGCTGCCTTGAGATCATTGACAAGATCCTCCCGTGTAGTTCTGGGCTGATTCCTCACCGTTCTCATGATCATTGCAACTCCACGAGGTGAGTTGGAGCCCCAGGCCGAGGGAGATTGACAGTTCTTTTGTGTTTCTTCCATTTGCGAATAATCGCACCAACTGTTGTCACCTTCTCACCAAGCTGCTTGGCGATGGTCTTGTAGCCCATTCCAGCCTTGTGTAGGTCTACAATCTTGTCCCTGACATCCTTGGAGAGCTCTTTGGTCTTGGCCATGGTGGAGAGTTTGGAATCTGATTGATTACTTCTGTGGACAGGTGTCTTTTATACAGGAAGCAAGCTGAGATTAGGAGCACTCCCTTTAAGAGTGTACTCCTAATCTCAGCTCGTTACCTGTATAAAAGACACCTGGGAGCCAGAAATCTTTCTGATTGAGAGGGGGTCAAATACTTATTTCCCTCATTAAAATGGAAATCATTTTATAACATTTTTGACATGCGCTTTTCTGGATTTTTTGTTGTTATTCTGTCTGTCACTGTTCAAATAAACCTACCATTAAAATTATAGACTGATCCTTTCTTTGTCAGTGGGCAAATGTACAAAATCAGCAGAGGATCAAATACTTTTTTCCCCCACTTTATCTCTCTAATTCTCTCTCCCCTCCACCTTATCTCTCTAATTCTCTCTCCCCCTCCACCTTATCTCTCTAATTCTCTCTCCCCCTCCACCTTATCTCTCTAATTCTCTCTCCCCCTCCACCTTATCTCTCTAATTCTCTCTCCCCCTCCACCTTATCTCTCTAATTCTCTCTCCCCCTCCACCTTATCTCTCTAATTCTCTCTCCCCCTCCACCTTATCTCTCTAATTCTCTCTCCCCCTCCACCTTATCACTCTAATTCTCTCTCCCCCTCCACCTTATCTCTCTAATTCTCTCTCCCCTCCACCTTATCTCTGTAATTCTCTCTCCCCCTCCACCTTATCTCTCTAATTCTCTCTCCCCCTCCACCTTATCTCTCTAATTCTCTCTCCCCCTCCACCTTATCTCTCTAATTCTCTCTCCCCCTCCACCTTATCGCTCTAATTCTCTCTCCCCCTCCACCTTATCTCTCTCCCCCTCCACCTTATCTCTCTAATTCTCTCTCCCCCTCCACCTTATCTCTCTAATTCTCTCTCCCCCTCCACCTTATCTCTCTAATTCTCTCTCCCCCCTCCACCTTATCTCTCTCCCCCTCCACCTTATCTCTCTAATTCTCTCTCTCCCCTCCACCTTATCTCTCTAATTCTCTCTCCCCCTCCACCTTATCTCTCTCCCCCTCCACCTTATCTCTCTAATTCTCTCTCCCCCTCCACCTTATCTCTAATTCTCTCTCCCCCTCCACCTTATCTCTCTAATTCTCTCTCCCCCTCCACCTTATCTCTCTCCCCCTCCACCTTATCTCTCTAATTCTCTCTCTCCCCTCCACCTTATCTCTCTAATTCGCTCTGTCTAATATCTCTCTTTCTCTCCCCTCCACATTCTCTCTTTCTCTCTCTATACAATTATCTCTCCCTTCCACCTTATCTCTCTAATTCTCTCTCCCCCTCCACCTTATCTCTCTAATTCTCTCTCCCCCTCCACCTTATCACTCTAATTCTCTCTCCCCCTCCACCTTATCTCTCTAATTCTCTCTCCCCTCCACCTTATCTCTGTAATTCTCTCTCCCCCTCCACCTTATCTCTCTAATTCTCTCTCCCCCTCCACCTTATCTCTCTAATTCTCTCTCCCCCTCCACCTTATCTCTCTAATTCTCTCTCCCCCTCCACCTTATCGCTCTAATTCTCTCTCCCCCTCCACCTTATCTCTCTCCCCCTCCACCTTATCTCTCTAATTCTCTCTCCCCCTCCACCTTATCTCTCTCCCCCTCCACCTTATCTCTCTAATTCTCTCTCCCCCTCCACCTTATCTCTCTAATTCTCTCTCCCCCTCCACATTATCTCTCTAATTCTCTCTCCCCCCTCCACCTTATCTCTCTCCCCCTCCACCTTATCTCTCTAATTCTCTCTCTCCCCTCCACCTTATCTCTCTAATTCTCTCTCCCCCTCCACCTTATCTCTCTCCCCCTCCACCTTATCTCTCTAATTCTCTCTCCCCCTCCACCTTATCTCTAATTCTCTCTCCCCCTCCACCTTATCTCTCTAATTCTCTCTCCCCCTCCACCTTATCTCTCTCCCCCTCCACCTTATCTCTCTAATTCTCTCTCTCCCCTCCACCTTATCTCTCTAATTCGCTCTGTCTAATTCTCTCTTTCTCTCCCCTCCACATTCTCTCTTTCTCTCTCTATACAATTATCTCTCCCTTCCACCTTATCTCCCTAATTCTCTCTTTTTCTTTCTCTCTCTCTGGTGGTCCCTCTCCTCTCTAATTCTCTCTCTAATTCTCTCTCTCACTCACTCCATTGTACATCATACCTCCATAAGTGTCCAGTAGATTTAATTAAAACATGGCATCATCTCCCTCTGTCATTTCCATGCCTGGCTTTCAAGTAGGCTGCTTCTGCTGATTGCGCATCTCCAATGTTTCCTTTCCACTGTCTGATTAGCCTATTCAAAGAGACTTAGCTGCACTCCTTCCTCTCTCCCCCCTCGTCCCCACTCCCCTTCCTCTCCCTCCTATTAATAGGATATACATCCT
>NC_138306.1:87760000-87810000 GCF_965601325.2 Salmo salar | reverse complement strand
CCCCGTCCTCTCCATGTCCTCTCCTCTGGCTGTGACCCCGTCCTCTCCATGTCCTCTCCTCTGGCTGTGACCCCGTCCTCTCCATGTCCTCTCCTCTGGCTGTGACCCCGTCCTCTCCATGTCCTCTCCATGTCCTCTCCTCTGGCTGTGACCCCGTCCTCTCCATGTCCTCTCCTCTGGCTGTGACCCCGTCCTCTCCATGTCCTCTCCTCTGGCTGTGACCCCGTCCTCTCCATGTCCTCTCCTCTGGCTGTGACCCCGTCCTCTCCATGTCCTCTCCTCTGGCTGTGACCCCGTCCTCTCCATGTCCTCTACTCTGGCTGTGACCCCGTCCTCTCCATGTCCTCTACTCTGGCTGTGACCCCGTCCTCTCCATGTCCTCTCCATGTCCTCTCCTCTGGCTGTGACCCCGTCCTCTCCATGTCCTCTCCTCTGGCTGTGACCCCGTCCTCTCCATGTCCTCTCCTCTGGCTGTGACCCCGTCCTCTCCATGTCCTCTCCTCTGGCTGTGACCCCGTCCTCTCCATGTCCTCTCCATGTCCTCTCCTCTGGCTGTGACCCTGTCCTCTCCATGTCCTCTCCATGTCCTCTCCTCTGGCTGTGACCCCGTCCTCTCCTTGTCCTCTCCTCTGGCTGTGACCCCGTCCTCTCCATGTCCTCTCCATGTCCTCTCCTCTAGCTGTGACCCCGTCCTCTCCATGTCCTCTCCTCTGGCTGTGACCCTGTCCTCTCCATGTCCTCTCCTCTGGCTGTGACCCTGTCCTCTCCATGTCCTCTCCATGTCCTCTCCTCTGGCTGTGACCCCGTCCTCTCCATGTCCTCTCCTCTGGCTGTGACCCCGTCCTCTCCATGTCCTCTCCATGTCCTCTCCATGTCCTCTCCTCTGGCTGTGACCCCGTCCTCTCCATGTCCTCTCCTCTGGCTGTGACCCCGTCCTCTCCTCTGGCTGTGACCCCGTCCTCTCCATGTCCTCTCCTCTGGCTGTGACCCCGTCCTCTCCTCTGGCTGTGTCCCCGTCCTCTCCATGTCCTCTCCTCTGGCTGTGACCCTGTCCTCTCCATGTCCTCTCCATGTCCTCTCCATGTCCTCTCCTCTGGCTGTGACCCCGTCCTCTCCATGTCCTCTCCTCTGGCTGTGACCCCGTCCTCTCCATGTCCTCTCCTCTGGCTGTGACCCTGTCCTCTCCATGTCCTCTCCATGTCCTCTCCTCTGGCTGTGACCCCGTCCTCTCCATGTCCTCTCCTCTGGCTGTGACCCCGTCCTCTCCATGTCCTCTCCTCTGGCTGTGACCCCGTCCTCTCCATGTCCTCTCCTCTGGCTGTGACCCTGTCCTCTCCATGTCCTCTCCATGTCCTCTCCATGTCCTCTCCTCTGGCTGTGACCCCGTCCTCTCCATGTCCTCTCCTCTGGCTGTGACCCTGTCCTCTCCATGTCCTCTCCATGTCCTCTCCATGTCCTCTCCTCTGGCTGTGACCCCGTCCTCTCCATGGCCTCTCCTCTGGCTGTGACCCCGTCCTCTCCATGTCCTCTCCTCTGGCTGTGACCCCGTCCTCTCCATGTCCTCTCCTCTGGCTGTGACCCCGTCCTCTCCATGTCCTCTCCTCTGGCTGTGACCCCGTCCTCTCCATGTCCTCTCCTCTGGCTGTGACCCCGTCCTCTCCATGTCCTCTCCTCTGGCTGTGGAGAGAGTGATCTCTGGGATGGAGGTGACATGTTCTGTCCATTAGGGCTGGTATGACAGTCTGTCACAGCATCAAAATTGTCATGACTGTCTTGTGAGGATCCAAATACAGTAGGTCAGATGAGCTTTGCAGAGGGGGACGAGGGAACTGGTTGGGGTTAACACCTCACACCCTATTGTATATCAAGAACAGAACATTCAGCATCTCCCTCCAATGTTCACCAGAGGAATGTGCCTTTGTTTTAAAACCTCTTAAGGATCCGCCACTTTTTTCCCAATTTTCTCCTAAAATGACATACCCAAATCTAATTGCCTGTAGCTCAGGCCCTGAAGCAAGGAGATGCATATTCTTGGTACCATTTGAAAGGAAACACTTTGACGTTTGTGGAAATGTGAAATTAATGTAGGAGAATACAACACACTAGATCTGGTAAAAGATAATACAAAGAAAAAAACAATCTTTCTTTTGTGTGTTTTTTAACCATCTTTTAAAGAGAGAGGCCATAATGTATTATTCCAGCCCAGCTGCAATTTAGATTTTGTCCACTAGATGGCAGCAGTGTAGGTGAAAAGTTTTAGACTGATCCTATGAACCATTGCATTACTGTTCAAAATGTTGTATCAAGACTGCCAAAATGTGCCTAATTTGTTTATTAATAACTGTTTGTTTTCAAAACTGTGCACTGTCTACCATGAAACAATGGAAGAATGTATCTCTCAACAGGAGAATGAGACTGTCTACCATGAAACAATGGAAGAATATACCTCTCAACAGGAGAATGAGACTGTCTACCATGAAACAATGGAAGAATGTATCTCTCAACAGGAGAATGAGACTGTCTACCATGAAACAATGGAAGAATGTATCTCTCAACAGGAGAATGAGACTGTCTACCATGAAACAATGGAAGAATGTATCTCTCAACAGGAGAATGAGACTGTCTACCATGAAACAATGGAAGAATATACCTCTCAACAGGAGAATGAGACTGTCTACCATGAAACAATGGAAGAATGTATCTCTCAACAGGAGAATGAGACTGTCTACCATGAAACAATGGAAGAATATACCTCTCAACAGGAGAATGAGACTGTCTACCATGAAACAATGGAAGAATATACCTCTCAACAGGAGAATGAGACTGTCTACCATGAAACAATGGAAGAATGTATCTCTCAACAGGAGAATGAGACTGTCTACCATGAAACAATGGAAGAATGTATCTCTCAACAGGAGAATGAGACTGTCTACCATGAAACAATGGAAGAATTCACCTCTCAACAGGAGAATGAGACTGTCTACCATGAAACAATGGAAGAATGTATCTCTCAACAGGAGAATGAGACTGTCTACCATGAAACAATGGAAGAATATACCTCTCAACAGGAGAATGAGACTGTCTACCATGAAACAATGGAAGAATATACCTCTCAACAGGAGAATGAGACTGTCTACCATGAAACAATGGAAGAATATACCTCTCAACAGGAGAATGAGACTGTCTACCATGAAACAATGGAAGAATGTATCTCTCAACAGGAGAATGAGACTGTCTACCATGAAACAATGGAAGAATGTATCTCTCAACAGGAGAATGAGACTGTCTACCATGAAACAATGGAAGAATATACCTCTCAACAGGAGAATGAGACTGTCTACCTTGAAACAATGGAAGAATATACCTCTCAACAGGAGAATGAGACTGTCTACCATGAAACAATGGAAGAATATACCTCTCAACAGGAGAATGAGACTGTCTACCATGAAACAATGGAAGAATATACCTCTCAACAGGAGAATGAGACTGTCTACCATGAAACAATGGAAGAATGTATCTCTCAACAGGAGAATGAGACTGTCTACCATGAAACAATGGAAGAATGTATCTCTCAACAGGAGAATGAGACTGTCTACCATGAAACAATGGAAGAATATACCTCTCAACAGGAGAATGCTCAGTGTTTAGAAACAGGCTTGAAGTGGTATGAGGTGGCTGGTTGAGTGGAGTGGTGTCAGGTAAATGATACTTGTCTGTCTGGTGTAGTCTGAGTGGTTTGTGGATTGATTGCTTAAAAGCATTTTTTCCGGGGGAATAATGCTATGCATTATATGGAACAATACCCCATCCCTCTAAAGGGCAGAGAGAATGTGATGCTCAGTGGTTAGAAACAGGATTGCAGTGGTAACTGATGGTGTCAGTGTGTGTGATGGTGTGTGGATGGATAGATAACACTGAAGCCTGCTGGTCCCTACTGTCAGGGTGGTGTGTGGATGGATAGATAACACTGGACCCTACTGTCAGGGTGGTGTGTGGATGGATAGATAACACTGAAGCCTGCTGGTCCCTACTGTCAGGGTGGTGTGTGGATGGATAGATAACACTGAAGCCTGCTGGACCCTACTGTCAGGGTGGTGTGTGGATGGATAGATAACACTGAAGCCTGCTGGTCCCTACTGTCAGGGTGGTGTGTGGATGGATAGATAACACTGGACCCTACTGTCAGGGTGGTGTGTGGATGGATAGATAACACTGAAGCCTGCTGGACCCTACTGTCAGGGTGGTGTGTGTGTGTATGGAACTAAACACTGTATTGAACTGGATAGATCTCTGTCTGAGTGTATGGAACTAAACACTGTATTGAACTGGATAGATCTCTGTCTGAGTGTATGGAACTAAACACTGTATTGAACTGGATAGATCTCTGTCTGAGTGTATGGAACTAAACACTGTATTGAACTGGATAGATCTCTCTGTCTGAGTGTATGGAACTAAACACTGTATTGAACTGGATAGATCTCTGTCTGAGTGTATGGAACTAAACACTGTATTGAACTGGATAGATCTCTGTCTGAGTGTATGGAACTAAACACTGTATTGAACTGGATAGATCTCTGTCTGAGTGTACGGAACTAAACACTGTATTGAACTGGATAGATCTCTGTCTGAGTGTATGGAACTAAACACTGTATTGAACTGGATAGATCTCTGTCTGAGTGTATGGAACTAAACACTGTATTGAACTGGATAGATCTCTGTCTGAGTGTATGGAACTAAACACTGTATTGAACTGGATAGATCTCTCTGTCTGAGTGTATGGAACTAAACACTGTATTGAACTGGATAGATCTCTGTCTGAGTGTATGGAACTAAACACTGTATTGAACTGGATAGATCTCTGTCTGAGTGTATGGAACTAAACACTGTATTGAACTGGATAGATCTCTGTCTGAGTGTATGGAACTAAACACTGTATTGAACTGGATAGATCTCTGTCTGAGTGTATGGAACTAAACACTGTATTGAACTGGATAGATCTCTGTCTGAGTGTATGGAACTAAACACTGTATTGAACTGGATAGATCTCTGTCTGAGTGTATGGAACTAAACACTGTATTGAACTGGATAGATCTCTGTCTGAGTGTATGGAACTAAACACTGTATTGAACTGGATAGATCTCTGTCTGAGTGTATGGAACTAAACACTGTATTGAACTGGATAGATCTCTGTCTGAGTGTATGGAACTAAACACTGTATTGAACTGGATAGATCTCTGTCTGAGTGTATGGAACTAAACACTGTATTGAACTGGATAGATCTCTGTCTGAGTGTATGGAACTAAACACTGTATTGAACTGGATAGATCTCTGTCTGAGTGTATGGAACTAAACACTGTATTGAACTGGATAGATCTCTGTCTGAGTGTATGGAACTAAACACTGTATTGAACTGGATAGATCTCTGTCTGAGTGTATGGAACTAAACACTGTATTGAACTGGATAGATCTCTGTCTGAGTGTATGGAACTAAACACTGTATTGAACTGGATAGATCTCTGTCTGAGTGTATGGAACTAAACACTGTTTAGTTCCATACAATGAGAACATTTCCTCTTCTCAAAAGGGTGTTTATTTCTGTAAGTATTTACACATAACTTGACGCAAGTCCTGGATGCAGTGTGTGTGTGTGTGTGTTTTATTTATTTATATATATATATATCCTGAAAAAGAACAAGGTCCAAAGCTAACACAGTTCTTTAGAAGGGCATCTGGTTTGTTTTTCCAAATGTGTTATTCTGCCTAAGGTAGAGACGGGATGAAAGAGGGAGAGAGAGATATACAGTGAAGAGAGAGGGGGAAAGGGAGAGAAAACAGAGAGATATACAGTGAAGAGAGAGGGGGAAAGGGAGAGAAAACAGAGAGAGATACAGTAAAGAGAGGGAAAACAGAGAGAGATACAGTAAAGAGATAAATACAGTAAAGAGAGGGAAAACAGAGAGAGATACAGTAAAGAGATAAATACAGTAAAGAGAGGGAAAACAGAGAGAGATACAGTAAAGAGAGAAATACAGTAAAGAGAGATACAGTAAAGAGAGAAATACAGTAAAGAGAGGGAAAACAGAGAGAGATACAGTAAAGAGATAAATACAGTAAAGAGAGGGAAAACAGAGAGAGATACAGTAAAGAGAGAAAACAGAGATACAGTAAAGAGATAAATACAGTAAAGAGAGGGAAAACAGAGAGAGATACAGTAAAGAGGGAAATACAGTAAAGAGAGGGAAAACAGAGAGAGATACAGTAAAGAGAGAAATACAGTAAAGAGAGGGAAAACAGAGAGAGATACAGTAAAGAGAGAAATACAGTAAAGAGAGAAAACAGAGAGATACAGTAGAGAAATACAGTAAAGAGAGGGAAAACAGAGAGAGATACAGTAAAGAGAGAAATACAGTAAAGAGAGAAAACAGAGAGATACAGTAAAGAGGGAGGGGGAAAGGGAGAGAGAACAGAGATATACAGTAAAGAGAGATATACAGTAAAGAGAGGGAAAACAGAGAGAGATACAGTAAAGAGAGAAAAAACAGAAAGATATACAGTAAAGAGAGAGGGGGAAAGAGAGAGATACAGTAAAGAGAGGCAAAACAGAGCGATATACAGTAAAGAGAGAGAAAACAGAGAGATATACAGTAAAGAGAGAGAAAACAGAGAGATATACAGTAAAGAGAGAGATACAGTAAAGAGAGGGAAAAGAGAGAGAGATACAGTAAAGAGAGAGAAAACAGAGAGATATACAGTAAAGAGAGAGATACAGTAAAGAGGGAGGGGGAAAGGGAGAGAGAACAGAGATATACAGTAAAGAGAGATATACAGTAAAGAGGGAGGGGGAAAGGGAGAGAGAACAGAGATATACAGTAAAGAGAGATATACAGTAAAGAGAGGGAAAACAGAGAGAGATACAGTAAAGAGAGAAAAAACAGAAAGATATACAGTAAAGAGAGAGGGGGAAAGAGAGAGATACAGTAAAGAGAGGCAAAACAGAGCGATATACAGTAAAGAGAGAGAAAACAGAGATATACAGTAAAGAGAGAGAAAACAGAGAGATATACAGTAAAGAGAGAGATACAGTAAAGAGAGGGAAAAGAGAGAGAGATACAGTAAAGAGAGAGAAAACAGAGAGATATACAGTAAAGAGAGAGATACAGTAAAGAGGGAGGGGGAAAGGGAGAGAGAACAGAGATATACAGTAAAGAGAGATATACAGTAAAGAGAGGGAAAAGAGAGAGATATACAGTAAAGAGAGGGAAAGAGAGAGATATACAGTAAAGAGAGGGAAAGAGAGAGATATACAGTAAAGAGAGGGAAAGAGAGAGATATACAGTAAAGAGAGGGAAAGAGAGAGAGATACAGTAAAGAGAGGGAAAACAGAGAGATATACAGTAAAGAGAGGGAAAGAGAGAGAGATACACTCCCCGAGGCTTTCCATGCCGGAGGCTGCTACTGTAACATTTGGGGGGGGGGGGGGGGGTGTGTGTGTGTGTGTGTGTGTGTGTGTGTGTGCGTGCATCTGTTGATCATTATATTCCTTCCCCCTCTCCTCCTCCCTCCATCATCAGCATCTTTCCCTCTTACCTCCAGACAATCCACCACACACACACACACACACACACACACACACAGAGAACCACTTCATTTCACTTCCATTAGGGAGAATATTCATGAGCACATTAACAATTACTGTTTCCTTATTTTTCTCTCATTTTCCCCGCCTGAGGTAGATTTTGATAGGTTGAGAAAACCGGGAAAATAATGTATTTCATTCTCCTGTGTGCGAAGCGTGTCGGCGGACCAATTAAATGGAAATCCGTTGAAATAATTGTTGTGTGTTTGAGTTGGGAAGCAGGAGTCTGATAACAGGGGGGTTTTCTGGGTGTTTCACCAAGCCTTCTGGACTGACACCATTTGGGCACCTATTATGATTGACAAGTGATGTGAATGGCTTTCTCCCCTCTAGGGAGAAACTCTATCTCTCCCCTGTCTCCCAGGCACTCTCTCTCTCATTCTATTTCTCCCTCTCGTTCTTTCTCTCCAGAAGATAAAAGGAGAGAGGTGTCTTTTGAGAGAGAGGTCACACAAGTGATAAGAGGATAGAATATGATGGAAATGTTTTGTGCTGTTCTAATAACCAATTTCTGTGTTCATGCAAGTGACTGATTGAACGAATCCTCACTTATCAGTATCTGCAATTTGGCAGTACGCCCAGACCTTGTTTTGAGAAGGAAAGATATCTCTGTTTATAATCTCACTGCAGAGTTACAGGTCAGAGAGTCAGAGGGCTAATCCTCAGGGAGAAATCCCAGCATCCAGCAGACCCAATCTGGGGACATTTGTTATTGAAGCAGGACAAAAACAAAGACAAGAAAACAACAGCAATACAAATCTATCACTGGAGGTGGGAAAATTTCAATTCATTTGGAGTAACTGTCATCCATATTTTTACTGGCAGGCATGTGAAGAAAACAATTAGCATATTTACCAAAGGGCCCCAGGGGACCGGTAATTCCCCCTTTGGACACATGACTCACATCATGATGGGTGGATAGAGAGAGAGAGAGAGAGAGAGGTGTCTTTGTAGAGCAGATGTCTCTATCTCCTGGTGGTTCTGGCTCCTATCTCCTGGTGGTTCTGGCTGCTATCTCCTGGTGGTTCTGGCTGCTATCTCCTGGTGGTTCTGGCTGCTATCTCCTGGTGGTTCTGGCTGCTATCTCCTGTATGGTTGTTCTGGCTGCTATCTCCTGTATGGTTGTTCTGGCTGCTATCTCCTGGTGGTTCTGGCTGCTATCTCCTGGTTGTTCTGGCTGCTATCTCCTGGTGGTTCTGGCTGCTATCTCCTGTATGGTGGTTCTGGCTGCTATCTCCTGGTGGTTCTGGCTGCTATCTCTTGCATGGTGGTTCTGGCTGCTATCTCCTGGTGGTTCTGGCTGCTATCTCCTGGTTGTTCTGGCTGCTATCTCCTGGTGGTTCTGGCTGCTATCTCCTGGTTGTTCTGGATGCTATCTCCTGGTGGTTCTGGCTGCTATCTCCTGTATGGTGGTTCTGGCTGCTATCTCCTGCATGGTGGTTCTGGCTGCTATCTCCTGGTGGTTCTGGCTGCTATCTCCTGGTGGTTCTGGCTGCCATCTCATTCATGGTGGTGAGAAACACACTAGAGTGGAAAGGATGAATGCTTCATGGGAGCAGAGAGGAAGGAGGGAGGGGGAGGGAGTAGAGGGGAAGGAGGGGGGAGGGGAGTAGAGGGCAAGGAGGGACGGGAAAGGGGAGTAGAGGGGGAGGAGGGAGGGGGAGGGGAGTAGAGGGGAAGGAGGGAGGGGGAGGGGAGTAGAGGGGAAGGAGGGAGGGGAGTAGAGCGGAAGGAGGGAGGGGATGGAGGAAGGGGGGGTGTAAAGGGGAAGGAGGGAGGGGAGTAGAGGGGAATGAGGGAGGGGGGGAGTAGAGGGGAAGGAGGGAGGGGAGTAGAGGGGAAGGAGGGAGGGGGGAGTAGAGAGGAAGGAAGGAGGGGAGTAGAGGGGAAAGGGGGAGGGGAGTTGAAGGAGGGAGGGGGAGGGGAATAGAGGGGAAGGAGGGAGGGGAGTTGAGGGGAGTAGAGGGGAAGGAAGGAGGAGAGTAGAGGGGAAGGAGGGAGGGGGAGGGAAGTAGAGAGGAAGGAGGGAGGGGGAGGGGAGTAGAGGGGAAGGAGGGATGGAGGGGGAGGGGAGTAGAGTAGAAGGGGAGTAGAGGGGAGGAGGGAGGGAGGGGGGGGTGGGGTGGAGGGGGAGGGGAGTAGAGGGGAAGGAGGGGGGGGGGGAGTAGAGTGGAGGGGGAGGGGAGTAGAGGGGAAGGAGGGAGGGAGGGGAGTAGAGTGGTGGGGAAGGATGGAGGGGGAGGGAAGTAGAGTAGAAGGGAAGGAGGGAGGAAGGGAGAGTAGAGAGGAAGGAGGGAGGGGAGTAGAGAGGGAGGGGGAGTAGAGGGGAAGGAAGAGAAGAGAGGTGTGAATGGGGAAAAGGCGGGAAGGGGAGTGGAGAGAGAGGGTGAGGGAAGGAGGAAGTGGTGGATGGGAGGGAAGAGAGAGGGGTGGCAAGGTCACTCTACTGTTGACAGTGTGGTAATATTGTACTGTATTAATCCTATGTCTACTGTTGACAGTGTGGTAATATTGTACTGTATTAATCCTATGTCTACTGTTGACAGTGAGGTAATATTGTACTGTATTAATCCTATGTCTACTGTTGACAGTGAGGTAATATTGTACTGTATTAATCCTATGTCTACTGTTGACAGTGAGGTAATATTGTACTGTATTAATCCTATGTCTACTGTTGACAGTGTGGTAATATTGTACTGTATTAATCCTATGTCTACTGTTGACAGTGAGGTAATATTGTACTGTATTAATCCTATGTCTACTGTTGACAGTGTGGTAATATTGTACTGTATTAATCCTATGTCTACTGTTGACAGTGTGGTAATATTGTACTGTATTAATCCTATGTCTACTGTTGACAGTGAGGTAATATTGTACTGTATTAATCCTATGTCTACTGTTGACAGTGTGGTAATATTGTACTGTATTAATCCTATGTCTACTGTTGACAGTGTGGTAATATTGTACTGTATTAATCCTATGTCTACTGTTGACAGTGAGGTAATATTGTACTGTATTAATCCTATGTCTACTGTTGACAGTGAGGTAATATTGTACTGTATTAATCCTATGTCTACTGTTGACAGTGAGGTAATATTGTACTGTATTAATCCTATGTCTACTGTTGACAGTGAGGTAATATTGTACTGTATTAATCCTATGTCTACTGTTGACAGTGAGGTAATATTGTACTGTATTAATCCTATGTCTACTGTTGACAGTGTGGTAATATTGTACTGTATTAATCCTATGTCTACTGTTGACAGTGTGGTAATATTGTACTGTATTAATCCTATGTCTACTGTTGACAGTGAGGTAATATTGTACTGTATTAATCCTATGTCTACTGTTGACAGTGAGGTAATATTGTACTGTATTAATCCTATGTCTACTGTTGACAGTGAGGTAATATTGTACTGTATTAATCCTATGTCTACTGTTGACAGTGAGGTAATATTGTACTGTATTAATCCTATGTCTACTGTTGACAGTGAGGTAATATTGTACTGTATTAATCCTATGTCTACTGTTGACAGTGAGGTAATATTGTACTGTATTAATCCTATGTCTACTGTTGACAGTGAGGTAATATTGTACTGTATTAATCCTATGTCTACTGTTGACAGTGAGGTAATATTGTACTGTATTAATCCTATGTCTACTGTTGACAGTGAGGTAATATTGTACTGTATTAATCCTATGTCTACTGTTGACAGTGAGGTAATATTGTACTGTATTAATCCTATGTCTACTGTTGACAGTAGGTAATATTGTACTGTATTAATCCTATGTCTACTGTTGACAGTGAGGTAATATTGTACTGTATTAATCCTATGTCTACTGTTGACAGTGAGGTAATATTGTACTGTATTAATCCTATGTCTACTGTTGACAGTGAGGTAATATTGTACTGTATTAATCCTATGTCTACTGTTGACAGTGAGGTAATATTGTACTGTATTAATCCTATGTCTACTGTTGACAGTGAGGTAATATTGTACTGTATTAATCCTATGTCTACTGTTGACAGTGAGGTAATATTGTACTGTATTAATCCTATGTCTACTGTTGACAGTGAGGTAATATTGTACTGTATTAATCCTATGTCTACTGTTGACAGTGAGGTAATATTGTACTGTATTAATCCTATGTCTACTGTTGACAGTGAGGTAATATTGTACTGTATTAATCCTATGTCTACTGTTGACAGTGAGGTAATATTGTACTGTATTAATCCTATGTCTACTGTTGACAGTGAGGTAATATTGTACTGTATTAATCCTATGTCTACTGTTGACAGTGAGGTAATATTGTACTGTATTAATCCTATGTCTACTGTTGACAGTGAGGTAATATTGTACTGTATTAATCCTATGTCTACTGTTGACAGTGAGGTAATATTGTACTGTATTAATCCTATGTCTACTGTTGACAGTGAGGTAATATTGTACTGTATTAATCCTATGTCTACTGTTGACAGTGAGGTAATATTGTACTGTATTAATCCTATGTCTACTGTTGACAGTGAGGTAATATTGTACTGTATTAATCCTATGTCTACTGTTGACAGTGAGGTAATATTGTACTGTATTAATCCTATGTCTACTGTTGACAGTGAGGTAATATTGTACTGTATTAATCCTATGTCTACTGTTGACAGTGTGGTAATATTGTACTGTATTAATCCTATGTCTACTGTTGACAGTGTGGTAATATTGTACTGTATTAATCCTATGTCTACTGTTGACAGTGAGGTAATATTGTACTGTATTAATCCTATGTCTACTGTTGACAGTGAGGTAATATTGTACTGTATTAATCCTATGTCTACTGTTGACAGTGAGGTAATATTGTACTGTATTAATCCTATGTCTACTGTTGACAGTGAGGTAATATTGTACTGTATTAATCCTATGTCTACTGTTGACAGTGAGGTAATATTGTACTGTATTAATCCTATGTCTACTGTTGACAGTGAGGTAATATTGTACTGTATTAATCCTATGTCTACTGTTGACAGTGGTAATATTGTACTGTATTAATCCTATGTCTACTGTTGACAGTGAGGTAATATTGTACTGTATTAATCCTATGTCTACTGTTGACAGTGTGGTAATATTGTACTGTATTAATCCTATGTCTCTACTGTAGCTGATGGATGTATTGTAATGCTGTTTTAGAGATAGATACCGTTTATAATGCTGATAGAAATGTTAATATGACAAACTCACTTCTTGGGACTCAATCACCACACAAAACAGTCTCTTTTTAGTGAAATCCTTTATTAAAAAAATCAGAATAGCAACAATATACTGAAGACATCAGAAAACAATGGTGTGCTTTATATACCCTCTATAATATGTGATCATTTGACTGTACGTGTACAGATGTAGGATCTTCATTTGAGCCAGTTTGCTACAGTATGAAATGAACCCTGCATCAACAGGAAATGCGAATTATTATGTGGATTATAAAGAATTTACATTTTTGTAGGGGTTGATAGATGTTTTGTAAGGGAAAATCAAGTCTGAAATTTCAAAGTGGAAATTACAAACTTCAGAAGCCTTTTTAAACCTCAAATACACTACAAGTTGTACATTTCCTGCATTGCAGGAAAGTTGTCCTGCAACAGGGTGATCAAATCAAGATCCTACATCTGTATTTACAGTGATGTTTTAAAGCGTATATATTTTTTTATCCCTGATGTTACAATTCTCTTTCAATCAGAGAGGAATAGAAATTCACCCACAAAGCGTGTGTGTGTGTGTATATGTGTGTTTGTGTGTGCGTGTGTGTGTCTATAGTTTCTGTGTGTTAATAGATCAGAAAGGTGTGCTTTGCTCAAGACCCTCAACATGTGACTGGAGAAATCATTTAGAGACAGACAAGACAGTCTTCTTCTCCTTGTTGTTTTGTGGTGGTCAGAACAATGTCCTCGAGCCACTGCTACTGCTCTGCATTGTGTGAAATACACTGAGACCCCTGTCCTGGGCTGTGACTCCTCATGCTCCGAAGCTCCATGTACAGGGCTATGTTCACATTTCAGCTGGGTGATTGTAGTCAGATGATTGTCAGAAAGCCTTGGCAGGACCCTGGGTGCGTCTGTACGCTGTAACCATCCATCCACCTGTGTAGATAAGTCCTGTAACAGGTCATCCATGTTGTCTGGGTTGTTTGTGGGCGTGGCCTGTAAACATGTGCAGTGTTGTAAAAGACTTCAGATGTTAATATGCTCATGATGTCACAGATTCATCATCACACATGTCCCCTTCTCCTCTCCTCTCCTCTCCTGTCCTGTGTTTGTGATGTAAGCTTGTGAAGATACTTCTTAGTACACTAGTGATGTAACACGTGGAATGTGGGCCAAATGGCACCCTTTTTTCTACATATTCCCTACTATCCCCTATGGGCCCTGGTCCACAGTAGTGCACAATCCCCTATGGCCCTGGTCTAAAGTAGTGCACTATCCCCTATGGGCCCTGGTCCACAGTAGTGCACAATCCCCAATGGCCCTGGTCTAAAGTAGTGCACTATCCCCTATGGGCACTGGTCTAAACTAGTGCACTATCCCCTATGGGTCCTGGTCAAAAGTAGTGCACTATCCCCGATGGGCCATAGTCAAAAGTAGTGCACTATCCCCTATGGGCTCTGGTCTAAAGTAGTGCACTACATAGGGAATAGGGTGCCATTTGGGTTTGGCCCTGGATTGTTGTATAAAAAGTAGTAGCCTCATGATGTAGAATCTGTTTGGTCACATCTTCTGTCTTTAAGTGTGTTGGGTCATGGACTAGATTAGATTCACTTATTCCTACATTTGTGCTCTTGTTCATTTGTGGGTTCTTTCAGCTGACTACTGGTTTGGAAAGATAAGTGAAATCCCTCCAGAGTAGAGTAGAATGGGGTAGGTACACCATGCTATAAAAGGGTGAAAGGTCGTAGGTAACCATGCTATAACAGGGTGAAAGGTGGTAGGTAACCATGCTATAACAGGGTGAAAGGTCAAAGTTCATAGGTAACAGGTCACTGTTTTGGCGTTGTAAGATTAGTATACTGTAGTTAGAGGAACGTTGGCAGGCTAGTGTGTGTGTGTGTGTGTGTGTGGCTCTAAGATGAACCGGCTAGGTCGCTGTCTCAACGTGACACTGCAAGTTGTCTCACACAGTTGTCTCTATCTTCTCGATAATCTCCACCATAGACTTGGACGGAGAGAGCAGAGAACACTCATCTTGAGTCCACATACTTATTGGACTAGACTCTCCATCACTACTTAACTCTTCCTCCTCTTCCTCCTCGTCTTCCTCCTCTTCCTCAGAACCCTCGTCACATGACTCCATGTAATGGCCGCCCAGTGCATTTATCCCAGAATCCTCAGAGCTGGACGGGGAGGAGCAGTGGTCTATTTTGGGGGTGGTGACCTTGTCCCCCAGGGCACTGGGCTTGGTGCCCTGGGGGTGTGGGTGGTGTCTGGGGGTCCGTTGGGGATGGGGGTTACGGGGGTGAGGAGCATGTGATTGAGGCGGGCTGGGCATGGTCGAAGGTTGAGGTCTCTGAACATAGCACATCTTCCCATTGATGCGTTTGACCATGTAGTCGTCCACAAAGAGGTCTGAGATGATGCAGAACTTGGGCGACTCCAGGCAGGGCGGGGCTTGGAAGGCGGGGGCGGTCATGAGGAAACGTTCGGCCAATGAGACTGTCAGGTCCATGGTGTGGGTGTGGTCTGTGGGCGTGGCAGGCACTGGGGTGCTGGGGAGGCGGCACACGTTGGTCATCGGCTGGTACACGTATTTACCTAGAGAAGGAGAGAGAGAAGGAGAGAGAGAAGGAGAGAGAGAAGGAGAGAGAGGACAGGGTTTCTTTATGTAACCCAACAAATACATTACTGAAATACATGGGTATTCAATCACAAAGATAGAAGGCATTACAAGGGAAACAGTTAGAATGACAAGCAAGATACACTATATATACAGCAGTATGTGGACACCCCTTCAAATTAGTGGATTTGATCATTTCAGCCACACCCGTTGCTGACAGGTGTATAAAATCGAGCACACAGCCATGCAATCTCAATGGACAAACATTGACAGTAGAAAGGCTTTACTGAACAGCTTAGTGACTTTCAACGTGGCACCGTCATAGGATGCCACCTTTCCAACAAGTCAGTTTGTCAAATTTCTGCCCTGCTAGAGCTGCTCCGGTCAACTGTAAGTGCTGTTATTATGAAAACATCTAGGAGCAAGAACGGCTCAGCCACGAAGTGGTAGGCCGCTGATGCGCGTAGCGCATAAAAAGTGTCTGTCCTCGGTTGCAACACTCACTACCAAGTTCCAAACTGCCTCTGGAAGTAACGTCAGCACAAGAACTGTTCGTCGGGAGCTTCATGAAATGGGTTTCCATGGCCGAGCAGCCGCACACAAGCCTAACGATCACCATGCGCAATGCCAAGCGTTGGCTGCAGTGGTGTAAAGCTCGCCACCACTGGACTCTGGAGCAGTGGAAACGCGTTCTCTGCAGTGATGAATCACGCTTCACCATCTGGAAGTCCGACGGACAAATCTGGGTTTGGCAGATGCAAGGATAACGCTACCTGCCCTAATGCATAATGCCAACTGTAAAGTTTGGTGGAGGAGGTCTGGGGCTGTTGTTCATGGTTCGGGCTACGCTCCCCCCTTAGTTCCAGTGAAGGGAAATCTTAATGCTACAGCATGCAATGACATTCTAGATGATTCTGTGCTTCCAACTTTGTTGCAACAGTTTGGGGAATGCCTTTTCCTGTTTCAGCATGACAATGTCCAAATGGGGAAGGCCCTTTCCGGTTTCAGCATGAAAATGCAGAAATGGGGAAGGCACTTTCCTGTTTCAGCATGACAATGCCCCTGTGCACAAAGTGGAAGAACTTGACTGGCCTGCAAAGAGCCCTGACCTCAACCCCATCGAACACCTTTGGGATGAATTGGAACACCGACTGCGAGCCAGGTCTAATCGCCCAACATCAGTGCTCGACCTCACTAATACTCTTGTGGCTGAATGGAAGCAAGTCCCCGCAGCAATGTTCCAACATCTAGTGGAAAGATTTCCCAGAAGAGTGGAGGCTGTTCTAGCAGCAAAGGGGGGACCAACTCCATATTAATGCCCATGATTTTGGAATGAGATGTTCGATGAGCAGGTGTCCACATACTTTTGATCATGTAGTGCTGTATACCACGGGAATGGTATACGGCACTACATCTCCTCCTCCTTGGTGATATATTGACAATATACCACTACATGACCAAAAGTATGTGGACACCTGCTCATCGAACATCTCATTCCAAAATCATGGGCATTAATATGGACTTGGTCCCCCCTTTGCTGCTATAACAGCCTCCACTCTTCTGGGAAGGCTTTAAAGCAATAAGGACTGAGGAGGTGTGATATGTGGTCAATATACCACGGCTAAGGGTTGTCCTTACGCACGACGCAACGCAGAGTGCCTGGATACAGACCTTAGCCGTGGTATATTGTCAATATATCACCAACCCCGAGTTACCTTATTGCTATTATAAACTAGTTACCAACGTAATTAGAGCAGTAAAAATACATGTTTTGTCATACCCGTGGTATACGGTCTGATATACCACGGAATGCCAATCAGCATTCAGTGCTGGAACCATGTAAAGGGTTTCAGTGCAGAAATACTCTCTCTATCGCTCTCTCTCACTGTCAGCTGTGGGACCTTATATAGACAGGTGTGTGTCTTTCCAAATCATGTCCAATCAATTGAATTTACCACAGGTGGACTCCAATCAAGTTGTAGAAACATCTCAAGGATGATCAATGGAAACAGGATGCACCTGAGCTCAATTTACAGTCTCATAGTAAAGGGTCTGAATACTTATGTAAATAAGGTATTTCTGTTTTTGTCATTATGGGGTATTGTGTGTAGATTGATGAGGATTTCTATTTAATCCATTTTAGAATAAGGCTGTAAAATATCAAAATGTGGAAAAAGTGAAGGGGTCTGAATACTTGCTGTCACCATCCCACAGGCTACAGAGAGGTAATCATGCTGTCACCATCCCACAGGCTACAGAGAGGTAATCATGCTGTCACTGTTCCACAGGCTACAGATGGGTAATCATGCTGTCACCATCCCACAGGCTACAGAGAGGTAATCATGCTGTCACTGTTCCACAGGCTACAGATGGGTAATCATGCTGTCACTGTTCCACAGGCTACAGATGGGTAATCATGCTGTCACTGTTCCACAGGCTACAGAGAGGTAATCATGCTGTCACTCTCCCACAGGCTACAGATGGGTAATCATGCTGTCACTGTTCCACAGGCTACAGAGAGGTAATCATGCTGTCACTGTCCCACAGGCTACAGAGAGGTAATCATGCTGTCACTGTCCCACAGGCTACAGATGGGTAATCATGCTGTCACTGTTCCACAGGCTACAGAGAGGTAATCATGCTGTCACTGTTCCACAGGCTACAGAGAGGTAATCATGCTGTCACTGTCCCACAGGCTACAGATGGGTAATCATGCTGTCACTGTTCCACAGGCTACAGATGGGTAATCATGCTGTCACTGTCCCACAGGCTACAGATGGGTAATCATGCTGTCACTGTTCCACAGGCTACAGATGGGTAATCATGCTGTCACTGTTCCACAGGCTACAGAGAGGTAATCATGCTGTCACTGTTCCACAGGCTACAGAGAGGTAATCATGCTGTCACCGTTCCACAGGCTACAGCGAGGTAATCATGCTGTCACTGTCCCACAGGCTACAGAGAGGTAATCATGCTGTCACTGTCCCACAGGCTACAGAGAGGTAATCATGCTGTCACCGTTCCACAGGCTACAGCGAGGTAATCATGCTGTCACTGTCCCACAGGCTACAGATGGGTAATCATGCTGTCACTGTCCCACAGGCTACAGAGAGGTAATCATGCTGTCACCGTCCCACAGGCTACAGATGGGTAATCATGCTGTCACTGTTCCACAGGCTACAGAGAGGTAATCATGCTGTCACCGTTCCACAGGCTACAGATGGGTAATCATGCTGTCACCGTTCCACAGGCTACAGAGAGGTAATCATGCTGTCACTGTTCCACAGGCTACAGAGAGGTAATCATGCTGTCACTGTCCCACAGGCTACAGATGGGTAATCATGCTGTCACTGTTCCACAGGCTACAGATGGGTAATCATGCTGTCACTGTCCCACAGGCTACAGATGGGTAATCATGCTGTCACTGTTCCACAGGCTACAGATGGGTAATCATGCTGTCACTGTTCCACAGGCTACAGAGAGGTAATCATGCTGTCACTGTTCCACAGGCTACAGAGAGGTAATCATGCTGTCACTGTCCCACAGGCTACAGCGAGGTAATCATGCTGTCACTGTCCCACAGGCTACAGAGAGGTAATCATGCTGTCACTGTCCCACAGGCTACAGCGAGGTAATCATGCTGTCACTGTCCCACAGGCTACAGAGAGGTAATCATGCTGTCACCGTTCCACAGGCTACAGCGAGGTAATCATGCTGTCACTGTCCCACAGGCTACAGATGGGTAATCATGCTGTCACTGTCCCACAGGCTACAGAGAGGTAATCATGCTGTCACCATCCCACAGGCTACAGATGGGTAATCATGCTGTCACTGTTCCACAGGCTACAGAGAGGTAATCATGCTGTCACCGTTCCACAGGCTACAGAGAGGTAATCATGCTGTCACCGTCCCACAGGCTACAGAGAGGTGATCATGCTGTCACTGTTCCACAGGCTACAGAGAGGTAATCATGCTGTCACTGTTCCACAGGCTACAGAGAGGTAATCATGCTGTCACTGTCCCACAGGCTACAGAGGTGATCATGCTGTCACCGTCCCACAGGCTACAGAGAGGTAATCATGCTGTCACTGTTCCACAGGCTACAGAGAGGTAATCATGCTGTCACTGTTCCACAGGCTACAGAGAGGTAATCATGCTGTCACTGTCCCACAGGCTACAGAGAGGTAATCATGCTGTCACTGTCCCACAGGCTACAGAGAGGTGATCATGCTGTCACTGTCCCACAGGCTACAGAGAGGTAATCATGCTGTCACTGTCCCACAGGCTACAGATGGGTAATCATGCTGTCACTGTCCCACAGGCTACAGAGAGGTAATCATGCTGTCACTGTCCCACAGGCTACAGAGAGGTGATCATGCTGTCACTGTCCCACAGGCTACAGATGGGTAATCATAAGTTTGGCATACAGAACTGTTCTACAAAGTTATTGAAAGCAGTGTAGGGAGTAAAACATTACATAATGAAATCAATGCATTCAAAAAGTATTCAGACCCCTTGACTTTTTCCACATTTTGTTACGTTACAGTCGTATTCTAAAATTGTTTAAGTACATTTTTTTCCTCATGAATCTACACACAACCGATTTTTTTGTGCAAATGAAATACCTTATTTGCATAAGTATTCAGACCATTTGCTATGAGAAATTGATCTCAGTTGTATCCTGTTTCCATTGATCATCCTTGAGATGTTTCTACAACTTGGAGTTCACCTGTGGTAAATTCAATTGATTGAACATGATTTGGAAAGGCACACACCTGTATATATATATATATATATAAGGTCCCACAGTTGACAGTGCATGGCAGAGCAAAAACCCAACCAAGAGGTTGAAGGAATTGTCCGTAGAGCTCTGAGACAGGATTGTGTCGAGGCACAGATCTGGGGAAGGGTACCAAAACATGTCTGCAGCATCGAAGGTCCCCAAGAACACAGTGGCCTCTATCATTCTTTAATGGAAGAAGTTTGGAACCACCAAGACTCTTCCTAGAGCTGGCCTATCAGTCAAACTGAGCAATAGGGGGAGAAGGGCCATGGTCAGGGAGGTGACCAAGAACCCAATGGTCACTCTGACAGAGCTCCAGAGTTCCTCTGAAGGAGATGGGAGAATGTTCCAGAAGGACAACCATCTCTGCAGCACTCCAACAGTCCTTTATAGTAGAGTGGCCAGACGGAAGCCACTCCTCAGTAAAAGGCACATGACAGCCCGCTTGGAGTTTGCCAAAGCACCTAAAGGCCTCTCAGACCATGAGAAACAACACTCCCCATCTAACCTGACAGAGCTTGAGAGGATCTGTAGAGAAGGATGGGAGAAACTCCCCGAATACAGGTGTGCCAAGCTTGTAGCACCATACCCAAGAGGACTCGAGGCTGTAATTGCTGCCAAAGGTTCTTCAACAAAGTACTGAGTAAATGGTCTGAATGTTCATGTAAATTTGAATATATTTTCTTAAAACATTTGCTCAAATTTCTAAAAACCTGTTTATGCTTTGTCATTATGGGGTATTTTGTATAGATTGATGAGAAAAAATGATTTAATCAATTTTAGAATAAGTCTGTAACCTAACAAATTGTGGAAAAGGTCAAGGGGCCTGAATACTTTCCAAAGGCACTGTACATAATGAATTGGCCACTATTCTAGTAGAATCCTCAGCCCCTGGTGTTAGTCTCTGCAATTCAGAGATGAAATACCTGCTCTACCCAGATGACCTGTGCCTGCTGTCACCCACAGCACATGTCCTACAGCAGATCCTGGACCTGTCAGACCAGGGGCCTGGTCGTACATACCCACACACTACAATTACTCAGGTTTAAAAAGAAGCTCAACTGGAAACCTAAATCAGCCACTAAATGAACTGAGAGAGAAAGCAAGCAGGGTATTCTACGCCATTAAAAAACAAATACAAATGAATATACTTATACAAATGTGGCTAAAACTAATTGATTGTGTCATTGAACTAATTGCACTTTATGGCAGCGAGGTGTGGAGTCCACTGCCAAAACAAGATTTCACCCAATGGGACAAACACCCAATTGAAACCCTGCATGCAGAGTTCTGTAAGATTCTCCTACATGTCCAGAGGAAAACTACAAACAATGCATGCAGGGCAGATTTAGGCCAATATCCACTAATAATAACAACTCAAAAAAGAGCAATTAAGTTTTGGAAACATCATTACATCAATTGCAGTTGCAAAAACCATCAAGCGCTATGATGAAACTGGCTCTCATGAGGACCGCCACAGGAAAGGAAGACCCAGAGTTCCCTCTGCTGCAGAGAACAAGTTCATTAGAGTTACCAGCCTCAGAAATTGCAGCCCAAATAAATGCTTCACAGAGTTCAAGTAACAAACACATCTCAACATCAACTGTTCAGAGGAGACTGCATGAATCAGGCTTCATGGTCAAATTGCTGCAAAGACAGTACTAAAGGACACCAATAAGAAGAAGAGACTTGCTTGGGCCAAGAAACACGAGCAATGGACATTAGACTGGTGGAAATCTGTCCTTTGGTCTGAGATTTTTTTGATTTTTGGTTCCAACCCCCGTGTCTTTGTGAGACGCAGTGTAGGTGAGCAGATAATCTCTGCATGTGTGGTTCCCACCATAAAGCATGGAGGAGGAGGCGTGATGGTGCTTTGCTGGTGACACTGTCAGCGATTTATTTAGAATTCAAGGCACACTTAACCAGCATGGCTACCACAGCATTCTGCAGCGATACACCATCCCATCTGGTTTGCGCTTAGTGGGACTATCATTTGTTTTTCAACAGGACAATGACCCAACACACCTCCAGGCTGTGTAAGGGCTATTTGACCAAGAAGGAGAGTGATGGAGTGCTGCATCAGATGACCTGGCCTCCATAATCACCCAAACTCCATCCAATTGAGATGGTTTGGGATGAGTTGCACTGCAGAGTGAAGGAAAAGCAGTGCTAAGCATATATGGGAACTCCATTCCAGGTGAAGCTGGTTGAGAGAATGCAAAGTGTGTGCAAAGCTGTCATCAAGGCAAAGGGTGGCTACTTTGAAGAATCTAAAATATATTTAGATTTGTTTAACACTTTTTTGGTTACTACTTAATTCCATGTGTGTTATTTCATAGTGTTGATGTCTTCACTATTATTCTACAATGTAGAAAATAGTAAGAATTAAGAAAATCCCTTGAATGAGTAGGTGTGTCCAAACATTTGACTGGTACTGTACATTGTTACGTCATGCCAATAAAACAATTTGAATTGAAAAGAAAATTGAGCGAGAGCGCTCATGTCTGTCAGCACGACTGCCCACCATGTTACGTACTGTACCAGTACCTCATGCACAGTCACACTCACTGCCCACCATGTTACGTACTGTACCAGTACCTCATGCACAGTCACACTCACTGCCCACCATGTTACGTACTGTACCAGTACCTCATGCACAGTCACACTCACTGCCCACCATGTTACGTACTGTACCAGTACCTCATGCACAGTCACACTCACTGCCCACCATGTTACGTACTGTACCAGTACCTCATGCACAGTCACACTCACTGCCCACCATGTTACGTACTGTACCAGTACCTCATGCACAGTCACACTCACTGCCCACCATGTTACGTACTGTACCAGTACCTCATGCACAGTCACACTCACTGCCCACCATGTTACGTACTGTACCAGTACCTCATGCACAGTCACACTCACTGCCCACCATGTTACGTACTGTACCAGTACCTCATGCACAGTCACACTCACTGCCCACCATGTTACGTACTGTACCAGTACCTCATGCACAGTCACACTCACTGCCCACCATGTTACGTACTGTACCAGTACCTCATGCACAGTCACACTCACTGCCCACCATGTTACGTACTGTACCAGTACCTCATGCACAGTCACACTCACTGCCCACCATGTTACGTACTGTACCAGTACCTCATGCACAGTCACACTCACTGCCCACATGTTACGTACTGTACCAGTACCTCATGCACAGTCACACTCACTGCCCACCATGTTACGTACTGTACCAGTACCTCATGCACAGTCACACTCACTGCCCACCATGTTACGTACTGTACCAGTACCTCATGCACAGTCACACTCACTGCCCACCATGTTACGTACTGTACCAGTACCTCATGCACAGTCACACTCACTGCCCACCATGTTACGTACTGTACCAGTACCTCATGCACAGTCACACTCACTGCCCACCATGTTACGTACTGTACCAGTACCTCATGCACAGTCACACTCACTGCCCACCATGTTACGTACTGTACCAGTACCTCATGCACAGTCACACTCACTGCCCACCATGTTACGTACTGTACCAGTACCTCATGCACAGTCACACTCACTGCCCACCATGTTACGTACTGTACCAGTACCTCATGCACAGTCACACTCACTGCCCACATGTTAACATTATGTGTGAGAGCAGCACACCTCTGGCTGACTGGCTGATTGGCTGGCTAACTGGCTGGCTGGCTGACTGGCTGATTGGCTGGCTAACTGACTGACTGGCTGGCTGATTGGCGGGATGACTGGCTGATTGACTGGCTGGCTGATTGGCTGGCTGGCTGACTGACTGACTGGCTGGCTAATTGGCTGGCTGGCTGACTGACTAGCAGCACAGTGATACAATCACACCCACCCTTCTCTAGCCTGATCTATTGTCAAAAAGAAATCCGATTCAAATGAAATGAAATAAAAAGTATTTCAAGGACTGAATCCCCACAATAATGTATTTCCCATCCATCCATGCACTTGGTGTGAAGATGGCCCTCTCAGGGACTTTCCTCTGACAGGAAGTTCCAAGGCTGGGACTGTTTCCTGACAACCACTGTTTTATTGTGTTGAAGGACAAGGCATGGAGATGTTTGCCTGTTAATGTACTGTATAGTGTGGAAGATTGTTATTGTACTGTATAGTGTGGAAGGTTGTTATTGTACTGTATAGTGTGGAAGGTTGTTATTGTACTGTATATTGTGGATCTGTGTGGAAGGTTGTTATTGTACTGTATATTGTGGATCTGTGTGGAAGGTTGTTATTGTACTGTATATTGTGGATCTGTGTGGAAGGTTGTTATTGTACTGTATATTGTGGATCTGTGTGGAAGGTTGTTATTGTACTGTGTAGTGTGGAAGGTTGTTAGTGGATCTGTGTGGAAGGTTGTTATTGTACTGTATAGTGTGGAAGGTTGTTATTGTACTGTATAGTGTGGAAGGCTGTTATTGTACTGTATATTGTGGATCTGTGTGGAAGGTTGTTATTGTACTGTATATTGTGGATCTGTGTGGAAGGTTGTTATTGTACTGTATATTGTGGATCTGTGTGGAAGGTTGTTATTGTACTGTATAGTGTGGATCTGTGTGGAAGGTTGTTATTGTACTGTATAGTGTGGAAGGCTGTTATTGTACTGTATAGTGTGGATCTGTGTGGAAGGTTGTTATTGTACTGTATATTGTGGATCTGTGTGGAAGGTTGTTATTGTACTGTATATTGTGGATCTGTGTGGAAGGTTGTTATTGTACTGTATAGTGTGGATCTGTGTGGAAGGTTGTTATTGTACTGTATAGTGTGGAAGGTTGTTATTGTACTGTACAGTGTGGAAGGCTGTTATTGTACTGTATAGTGTGGATCTGTGTGGAAGGTTGTTATTGTACTGTACAGTGTGGAAGGTTGTTATTGTACTGTATATTGTGGATCTGTGTGGAAGGTTGTTAATGTACTGTATAGTGTGGAAGATTGTTATTGTAATGTATATTGTGGATCTGTGAGGAAGGTTGTTATTGTACTGTATAGTGTGGAAGGTTGTTATTGTACTGTATATTGTGCAAGATTGTTATTGTACTGTATATTGTGGATCTGTGTGGAAGGTTGTTATTGTACTGTATAGTGTGGAAGGTTGTTATTGTACTGTATATTGTGCAAGATTGTTATTGTACTGTATATTGTGGATCTGTGTGGAAGGTTGTTATTGTACTGTATAGTGTGGAAGGTTGTTATTGTACTGTATATTGTGGAAGATTGTTATTGTATATTGTGGAAGATTGTTATTGTACTGTATAGTGTGGAAGGTTGTTATTGTACTGTATATTGTGCAAGATTGTTATTGTAATGTATATTGTGGATCTGTGTGGAAGGTTGTTATTGTACTGTATAGTGTGGAAAGTTGTTATTGTACTGTATATTGTGGATCTGTGTGGAAGGTTGTTATTGTAATGTATAGTGTGGAAAGTTGTTATTGTACTGTATATTGTGGATCTGTGTGGAAGGTTGTTATTGTACTGTATAGTGTGGATCTGTGTGGAAGGTTGTTATTGTACTGTATAGTGTGGATCTGTGTGGAAGGTTGTTATTGTACTGTATAGTGTGGATCCGTGTGGAAGGTTGTTATTGTACTGTATATTGTGGAAGGTTGTTATTGTACTGTATAGTGTGGAAGGTTGTTATTGTACTGTATAGTGTGGAAGGTTGTTATTGTACTGTATAGTGTGGATCCGTGTGGAAGGTTGTTATTGTACTGTATATTGTGGATCTGTGTGGAAGGTTGTTATTGTACTGTATAGTGTGGATCCGTGTGGAAGGTTGTTATCGTACTGTATATTGTACTGGATATGTGTGGAAGGTTGTTATTGTACTGTATAGTGTGGAAGGTTGTTATTGTAATGTATAGTGTGGAAGGCTGTTATTGTACTGTATAGTGGGGATCTGTGTAGAAGGTTGTTATTGTACTGTATAGTGTGGAAGGTTGTTATTGTACTGTATAGTGTGGATCTGTGTAGAAGGTTGTTATTGTACTGTATATTGTGGATCTGTGTGGAAGGTTGTTATTGTACTGTATAGTGTGGATGGTTGAAGACTTGGGCTTCTTGCTCCACTTTGCTAATGTCCTTTTCTGGGCTGAATGTGCTGCGATGTTTGTGTGTGTGTGTGTGTGTGTGTGTGTGTGCCTGTGTGTGTGCGTGCGTGCGTGTGTTTTTTTTTCTTCTTCAGGGCTGCAGAGGAGCTGTAAGATTGATGAGAGGCTGGGAAAACACTAGTCCTCTAGTTTACCAGGATCAGAGTCAGTCACACACAGAGAGACCAGGAAGGCAGGCAGGAAGGCAGGCAGCATTCCAGGGTCTTAGCCTCTCAATTCATACAAGTTGATGGGATGTAAAGGTTGGATATGAAGTTTTGGTTTCAGCACTATAGGAAGACTCATAGCCTGCTAAAGAAGCATTTCAGATGGTTCACTGAAGACTTCCTGGGGCTGTTTCAGTGTTGTTAGCTTAGCTACACTTTAGCCTTCAAAAGGGGTTTTAACCCACATAAAGGGGTGCAGGGCTAGCGATGTAATACATGCTATAACATGCTAATGTCATACTATAGACACTACATACAGAGACAGTTCCCCTAAACAGGGAGTTTCCTGGTCCTCAACCTCCCTCCCAACTGGTTGGATGTTATGTCATGAATAATGAATTCACAGAGATGCATCATAGGGACTGATGGTATTTACAGATGATTAGGCTGAGCTCTCAAGCACAGCTGGGAATCGACCTCTGCTAATCACATGCACACGCCAATAAACTTTGATTTGACACATACCTACGCACTCTCTAATGAGAGATAACATACATTATTGGCTCTGGCAGCGACATTAAACAGATAAGTCCCAGAAATATGCAGATCTGGCAGCGACAAACAGATAAGTCCCAGAAATATGCAGATCTGGTGACATGACTAACATCACTAGCTGTGACTGATTGTCCATCACCAACGGTCTCTTTCTATCTAACATCACTAGCTGTGACTGATTGTCCATCACCAACGGTCTCTTTCTATCTAACATCACTAGCTGTGACTGATTGTCCATCACCAACGGTCTCTTTCTATCTAACATCACTAGCTGTGACTGATTGTCCATCACCGACGGTCTCTTTCTATCTAACATCACTAGCTGTGACTGATTGTCCATCACCGACGGTCTCTTTCTATCTAACATCACTAGCTGTGACTGATTGTCCATCACCAACGGTCTCTTTCTATCTAACATCACTAGCTGTGACTGATTGTCCATCACCAACGGTCTCTTTCTATCTAACATCACTAGCTGTGACTGATTGTCCATCACCAACGGTCTCTTTCTATCTAACATCACTAGCTGTGACTGATTGTCCATCACTAGCTGTGACTGATTGTCCATCACTAGCTGTGACTGATTGTCCATCACCAACGGTCTCTTTCCATCTCAGCAACAGTCATGAACATACCACAACACATTAAGATGTGGAGGAAACATCTCTGGAGCGCATGTAGAGACAAAACCTATTTTATGTCATATTGTGTAGTACAAACAGTCCAGAATACTTACAATACTGTCAGAATTGTTGCATCTTACAGGTTTCATAAAACTACAGTTGTGTAGTGATTGTTTTCAGAATGAAACATTTCAGCCACTCTAATGTAAAATGAGGCCAATGGTTTGAAGAGGGGTAGAAAAACTGTTTTCAGAATGAAACATTTCAGCCACTCTAATGTAAAATGAGGCCACAATTTTTTTTAATTTTTTATAAAAAATATTCACAAAAACCATGAGTGCCAAATCCATTCCTATTTTCAGCCCTAGTTTCACTTCCTGTCGCTCTGAGTAATCACAGAGGAGAACATGCATAGTACCACTCCAACCCAGCCTCCAGGGACGAACAAGGAAACAGACATACACACTGTATGAATAGATTTCTATTTGATCATACAGTAGTAGCTCTCAGGGTGTAGCTCTCAGGGTGTGGCTCACAGGGTGTGGCTCTCAGGGTGTGGCTCACAGGGTGTGGCTCACAGGGTGTGGCTCACAGGGTGTGGCTCTCAGGGTGTAGCTCTCAGGGTGTGGCTCACAGGGTGTGGCTCTCAGGGTGTGGCTCACAGGGTGTGGCTCACAGGGTGTGGCTCACAGGGTGTGGCTCACAGGGTGTGGCTCTCAGGGTGTAGCTCTCAGGGTGTAGCTCTCAGGGTGTAGCTCTCAGGTTGGGTTCAAGCCCACCTCTGAAGTGGTGTCAACCATTTCCCCCATCCCTAGCAAACACAGCTGATTAAACTAATTGCATTCTAAACTGAAGATCATGATGAGGTGATTATTGTGGGCTGGGACACTAATCAGGCCCTGGAGGACTGGAGTTTCCCATCCCTGTCCTAGGTTCTCTGGGTAATTCCCTTGGTAATCCCTTGGTTCTGGGTCAGTGTGGACAGTGCAGTCTCTCTGTCTGTTCAATAATGCATACTTCCTACACTAGCAGTCATGTAGCTAGCTCCTCTCCTCTCAAGACAGAGCATCTCGAACGACTGTTAAAACAGTGTCTACTCCGACTAGACTATATACAGTATCTACCAGGACTAGACTACATACAGTATCTACCAGGACTAGACTACATACAGTATCTACCAGGACTAGACTATATACAGTATCTACCAGGACTAGACTACATACAGTATCTACCAGGACTAGACTACATACTGTACAGTATCTACCAGGACTAGACTACATACTGTACAGTATCTACCAGGACTAGACTACATACTGTACAGTATCTACCAGGACTAGACTATATACAGTACAGTATCTACCAGGACTAGACTATATACAGTACAGTATCTACCAGGACTAGACTACATACAGTATCTACCAGGACTATATACAGTATCTACCAGGACTAGACTACATAGAGTATCTACCAAGACTATATAGAGTATCTACCAAGACTATATACAGTATCTACCAGGACTAGACTACATACAGTATCTACCAGGACTACATACAGTATCTACCAGGACTAGACTACATACAGTATCTACCAGGACTATATACAGTATCTACCAGGACTAGACTACATACAGTATCTACCAGGATTAGACTATATACAGTATCTACCAGGACTAGACTACATACAGTACAGTATCTACCAGGACTAGACTACATACAGTACAGTATCTACCAGGACTAGACTACATACAGTACAGTATCTACCAGGACTAGACTACATACAGTACAGTATCTACCAGGACTAGACTACATACAGTATCTACCAGGACTAGACTACATACAGTATCTACCAGGACTAGACTACATACAGTATCTACCAGGACTAGACTACATACAGTATCTACCAGGACTAGACTACATACAGTATCTACCAGGACTAGACTACATACAGTATCTACCAGGACTATATACAGTATCTACCAGGACTACATACAGTATCTACCAGGACTAGACTACATACAGTATCTACCAGGACTAGACTACATACAGTATCTACCAGGACTAGACTACATACAGTATCTACCAGGACTAGACTACATACAGTATCTACCAGGACTAGACTACATACAGTACAGTATCTACCAGGACTAGACTACATACAGTACAGTATCTACCAGGACTAGATTACATACAGTACAGTATCTACCAGGACTAGACTACATACAGTACAGTATCTACCAGGACTAGACTACATACAGTATCTACCAGGACTATATACAGTATCTACCAGGACTATATACAGTATCTACCAGGACTATATACAGTATCTACCAGGACTATATACAGTATCTACCAGGACTAGACTACATACAGTATCTACCAGGACTATATACAGTATCTACCAGGACTAGACTACATACAGTATCTACCAGGACTAGACTACATACAGTATCTACCAGGACTAGACTACATACAGTATCTACCAGGACTAGACTATATATAGTATCTACCAGGACTAGACTATATATAGTACAGTATCTACCAGGACTAGACTATATATAGTACAGTATCTACCAGGACTAGACTATATACAGTACAGTATCTACCAGGACTAGACTACATACAGTACAGTATCTACCAGGACTAGACTATATACAGTATCTACCAGGACTAGACTACATACAGTATCTACCAGGACTAGACTACATACAGTATCTACCAGGACTAGACTACATACAGTATCTACCAGGACTAGACTACATACAGTATCTACCAGGACTAGACTACATACAGTATCTACCAGGACTAGACTACATACAGTACAGTATCTACCAGGACTAGACTACATACAGTACAGTATCTACCAGGACTAGATTTCATACAGTACAGTATCTACCAGGACTAGACTACATACAGTATCTACCAGGACTAGACTACATACAGTATCTACCAGGACTATATACAGTATCTACCAGGACTAGACTACATACAGTATCTACCAGGACTAGACTACATACAGTATCTACCAGGACTAGACTACATACAGTATCTACCAGGACTAGACTACATACAGTACAGTATCTACCAGGACTAGACTACATACAGTACAGTATCTACCAGGACTAGATTACATACAGTACAGTATCTACCAGGACTAGACTACATACAGTATCTACCAGGACTAGACTACATACAGTACAGTATCTACCAGGACTAGACTACATACAGTATCTACCAGGACTAGACTACATACAGTATCTACCAGGACTAGACTACATACAGTATCTACCAGGACTATATACAGTATCTACCAGGACTATATACAGTATCTAACAGGACTAGACTACATACAGTATCTACCAGGACTATATACAGTATCTACCAGGACTAGACTACATACAGTATCTACCAGGACTAGACTACATACAGTATCTACCAGGACTAGACTACATACAGTATCTACCAGGACTAGACTATATATAGTATCTACCAGGACTAGACTATATATAGTACAGTATCTACCAGGACTAGACTATATATAGTACAGTATCTACCAGGACTAGACTATATACAGTACAGTATCTACCAGGACTAGACTACATACAGTACAGTATCTACCAGGACTAGACTATATACAGTATCTACCAGGACTAGACTACATACAGTATCTACCAGGACTAGACTACATACAGTATCTACCAGGACTAGACTACATACAGTATCTACCAGGACTAGACTACATACAGTATCTACCAGGACTAGACTACATACAGTATCTACCAGGACTAGACTACATACAGTACAGTATCTACCAGGACTAGATTTCATACAGTACAGTATCTACCAGGACTAGACTACATACAGTATCTACCAGGACTAGACTACATACAGTATCTACCAGGACTAGACTACATACAGTATCTACCAGGACTAGACTATATACAGTATCTACCAGGACTAGACTACATACAGTATCTACCAGGACTAGACTACATACAGTATCTACCAGGACTAGACTATATATAGTATCTACCAGGACTAGACTATATATAGTACAGTATCTACCAGGACTAGACTATATATAGTACAGTATCTACCAGGACTAGACTATATATAGTACAGTATCTACCAGGACTAGACTATATACAGTACAGTATCTACCAGGACTAGACTACATACAGTACAGTATCTACCAGGACTAGACTATATACAGTATCTACCAGGACTAGACTATATACAGTATCTACCAGGACTAGACTACATACAGTATCTACCAGGACTAGACTACATACAGTATCTACCAGGACTAGACTACATACAGTATCTACCAGGACTAGACTACATACAGTATCTACCAGGACTAGACTACATACAGTATCTACCAGGACTAGACTCTATACAGTACAGTATCTACCAGGATTAGACTACATACAGTACAGTATCTACCAGGACTAGACTACATACAGTATCTACCAGGACTAGACTACATACAGTATCTACCAGGACTAGACTACATACAGTACAGTATCTACCAGGACTAGACTACATACAGTACAGTATCTACCAGGACTAGACTACATACAGTACAGTATCTACCAGGACTAGATTATACAGTATCTACCAGGACTAGACTACATACAGTATGTCACGTAGAGTAGGCCAGAAGGCTAAACTGAAAAACCTAACCTCTATCAAATAAAAAGATGGCGGAGCCGCAAAAGTACTTCTGTGCTTCTGGGTGTTTATTTACATAGTGAATCCGGAAGAAAAACAACAGTACTGCCATCCAAAGTATCCATTATGGGGACAGGTTAAAAACAATGCTGCCCCATCAACAGATCAATCCAAAATGGTTCACCCCTTGAACTGAAAGAGAGGCTCCTTTTTATAGGGGAAGCCCATCCCATCAGAACATACCCAGCACTAATTCATTAAGCAATTACCTTCATCAAAGCCTACATTTTCCACTCAGCTAAACATACTGAATTATATACATTGCAACACATTTCTCATGATACAATATACCAATATAACACATTTATAAAATCCCATCCCTACTTCCAATATGCCCATTCACATGAACGAGCCATTCAGGACAGGCACTACAAAGCCAGCCCGATTACCGTAGCTCTGGTCCTTATCCCAGCATACCCAGAAGCTACAGAGATGGAGAGAGAGGAACAGAACCAAACAAACAAAGCGCTCATCCATAACATTGACAAGTACAATAAACGTTGCTTAAATTAAACATGAAGGCTTGTCTGTATATTCTTTATACCAGAAACTGTTACTGACAGGAGGTAAGAATAAAGTGTGAAATGTATGTACGTCGACATTGTTAACGGAGCTGATAACGGAGCAGGGAGGCGCGATGAATGTGTTTGTTGGTGTACCAAACGCTGCCCGCGGCCAGTGACTGACTTCTCCGTCACACAGTATCTACCAGGACTAGATTACATACAGTATCTACCAGGACTAGACTATATACAGTATCTACCAGGACTAGACTACATACAGTATCTACCAGGACTAGACTCTATACAGTACAGTATCTACCAGGACTAGACTCTATACAGTACAGTATCTACCAGGACTAGACTCTATACAGTACAGTATCTACCAGGACTAGACTCTACACAGTATCTACCATGACTAGATTACATACAGTATCTACCAGGACTAGACTATATACAGTATCTACCAGGACTAGACTCTATACAGTACAGTATCTACCAGGACTAGACTCTATACAGTATCTACCAGGACTAGACTATATACACAGTACAGTATCTACCAGGACTAGACTACATACAGTATCTACCAGGACTAGACTCTATACAGTACAGTATCTACCAGGACTAGACTATATACAGTACAGTATCTACCAGGACTAGACTACATACAGTATCTACCAGGACTAGACTACATACAGTATCTACCAGGACTAGACTACATACAGTATCTACCAGGACTAGACTACATACAGTATCTACCAGGACTAGACTCTATACAGTACAGTATCTACCAGGACTAGACTCTATACAGTACAGTATCTACCAGGACTAGACTCTATACAGTACAGTATCTACCAGGACTAGACTCTATACAGTACAGTATCTACCAGGACTAGACTCTATACAGTACAGTATCTACCAGGACTAGACTCTATACAGTACAGTATCTACCAGGACTAGACTCTATACAGTACAGTATCTACCAGGACTAGACTCTATACAGTACAGTATCTACCAGGACTAGACTCTATACAGTACAGTATCTACCAGGACTAGACTCTATACAGTACAGTATCTACCAGGACTAGACTCTATACAGTACAGTATCTACCAGGACTAGACTCTATACAGTACAGTATCTACCAGGACTAGACTCCATACAGTACAGTATCTACCAGGACTAGACTATATACAGTACAGTATCTACCAGGACTAGACTCTATACAGTACAGTATCTACCAGGACTAGACTCTATACAGTATCTACCAGGACTAGACTACATACAGTATCTACCAGGACTAGACTACATACAGTATCTACCAGGACTAGACTACATACAGTATCTACCAGGACTAGACTATATACAGTATCTACCAGGACTAGACTATATACAGTATCTACCAGGACTAGACTATATACAGTATCTACCAGGACTAGACTACATACAGTATCTACCAGGACTAGACTACATACAGTATCTACCAGGACTAGACTCTATACAGTACAGTATCTACCAGGACTAGACTCTATACAGTACAGTATCTACCAGGACTAGACTCTATACAGTACAGTATCTACCAGGACTAGACTCTATACAGTACAGTATCTACCAGGACTAGACTCTATACAGTACAGTATCTACCAGGACTAGACTCTATACAGTACAGTATCTACCAGGACTAGACTCTATACAGTACAGTATCTACCAGGACTAGACTCTATACAGTACAGTATCTACCAGGACTAGACTCTATACAGTATCTACCAGGACTAGACTACATACAGTATCTACCAGGACTAGACTACATACAGTATCTACCAGGACTAGACTATATACAGTATCTACCAGGACTAGACTATATACAGTATCTACCAGGACTAGACTATATACAGTATCTACCAGGACTAGACTACATACAGTATCTACCAGGACTAGACTACATACAGTATCTACCAGGACTAGACTACATACAGTATCTACCAGGACTAGACTACATACAGTATCTACCAGGACTAGACTATATACAGTATCTACCAGGACTAGACTCTATACAGTACAGTATCTACCAGGACTAGACTCTATACAGTACAGTATCTACCAGGACTAGACTCTATACAGTACAGTATCTACCAGGACTAGACTCTATACAGTACAGTATCTACCAGGACTAGACTCTATACAGTACAGTATCTACCAGGACTAGACTCTATACAGTACAGTATCTACCAGGACTAGACTCTATACAGTATCTACCAGGACTAGACTACAGTACAGTATCTACCAGGACTAGACTACATACAGTATCTACCAGGACTAGACTATATACAGTATCTACCAGGACTAGACTATATACAGTATCTACCAGGACTAGACTATATACAGTATCTACCAGGACTAGACTATATACAGTATCTACCAGGACTAGACTACATACAGTATCTACCAGGACTAGACTACATACAGTATCTACCAGGACTAGACTACATACAGTATCTACCAGGACTAGACTATATACAGTATCTACCAGGACTAGACTACATACAGTATCTACCAGGACTAGACTACACACAGTATCTACCAGGACTAGACTCTATACAGTACAGTATCTACCAGGACTAGACTCTATACAGTACAGTATCTACCAGGACTAGACTCTATACAGTACAGTATCTACCAGGACTAGACTCTATACAGTACAGTATCTACCAGGACTAGACTATATACAGTACAGTATCTACCAGGACTAGACTATATACAGTACAGTATCTACCAGGACTAGACTCTATACAGTACAGTATCTACCAGGACTAGACTCTATACAGTACAGTATCTACCAGGACTAGACTACATACAGTATCTACCAGGACTAGACTACATACAGTATCTACCAGGACTAGACTATATACAGTATCTACCAGGACTAGACTATATACAGTATCTACCAGGACTAGACTATATACAGTATCTACCAGGACTAGACTATATACAGTATCTACCAGGACTAGACTCACAGTACAGTATCTACCAGGACTAGACTACATACAGTACAGTATCTACCAGGACTAGACTACATACAGTACAGTATCTACCAGGACTAGACTACATACAGTATCTACCAGGACTAGACTACATACAGTATCTACCAGGACTAGACTACATACAGTATCTACCAGGACTAGACTACATACAGTATCTACCAGGACTAGACTATATACAGTATCTACCAGGACTAGACTATATACAGTATCTACCAGGACTAGACTACATACAGTATCTACCAGGACTAGACTACATACAGTATCTACCAGGACTAGACTATATACAGTATCTACCAGGACTAGACTACATACAGTATCTACCAGGACTAGACTACATACAGTATCTACCAGGACTAGACTACATACAGTATCTACCAGGACTAGACTACATACAGTATCTACCAGGACTAGACTACATACAGTATCTACCAGGACTAGACTACATACAGTGTCTACCAGGACTAGACTACATACAGTATCTACCAGGACTAGACTATATACAGTATCTACCAGGACTAGATTACATACAGTACAGTATCTACCAGGACTAGACTACATACATGATGACAGGTACATGTAGAGGATGACAGGTACATGTAGAGGATGACAGCTACATGTAGAGTAGAGGATGACAGGTACATGTAGAGGATGACAGGTACATGTAGAGTAGAGGATGACAGGTACATGTAGAGTAGAGGATGACAGGTACATGTAGAGGATGACAGCTACATGTAGAGTAGAGGATGACAGCTACATGTAGAGTAGAGGTTGACAGCTACATGTAGAGTAGAGGTTGACAGCTACATGTAGAGTAGAGGATGACGGCTACATGTAGAGGATGACAGCTACATGTAGAGTAGAGGATGACAGGTACATGTAGAGGATGACAGCTACATGTAGAGGATGACGGCTACATGTAGAGTAGAGGATGACAGCTACATGTAGAGTAGAGGATGACAGCTACATGTAGAGGATGACAGCTACATGTAGAGTAGAGGTTGACAGCTACATGTAGAGTAGAGGTTGACAGCTACATGTAGAGGATGACAGCTACATGTAGAGGATGACAGCTACATGTAGAGGATGACAGGTACATGTAGAGGATGACAGGTACATGTAGAGTAGAGGATGACAGGTACATGTAGAGTAGAGGATGACAGGTACATGTAGAGTAGAGGATGACAGGTACATGTAGAGTAGAGGATGACAGGTACATGTAGAGTAGAGGATGACAGGTACATGTAGAGGATGACAGCTACATGTAGAGTAGAGGATGACAAGCTACATGTAGAGTAGAGGTTGACAGGTACATGTAGAGGATGACAGGTACATGTAGAGTAGAGGATGACAGGTACATGTAGAGGATGACAGGTACATGTAGAGTAGAGGATGACAAGTACATGTAGAATAGAGGATGACAAGTACATGTAGAATAGAGGATGACAAGTACATGTAGAGTAGAGGATGACAGGTACATGTAGAGGATGACAGCTACATTTTTATTTTATTTGTAATTTTTTTCTCACCTTTATTTAACCAGGTAGGCAAGTTGAGAACAAGTTCTCAGTTACAATTGCGACCTGGCCAAGATAAAGCAAAGCAGTTCGACAGCATACAAAAACACAGAGTTACACATGGAGTAAAACAACATACAATCAATGATACAGTAGACAAAAATAAGACTATATACAATGTGAGCAAATGATGTGAGATAAGGGAGGTAAAGGCAAAAAAAGGCCATGGTGGCAAAGTAAATAAAGTATAGCATGTAAAACACTGGAATGGTAGATTTATAATTTGAAGAAAGTTAAAATATAAATAATATGGTGCAAAGGAGCAAAATAATAAATAAAATAAATAAATACAGTAGGGGAAGAGGTAGTAGTTTGGGCTAAATTATAGATGGGCTATGTACAGGTGCAGTGATCTGGGAGCTGCTCTGACAGCTGGTGCTTAAAGCTAGTGAGGGAGATAAGTGTTTCCAGTTTCAGAGATTTTTGTAGTTCGTTCCAGTCATTGGCAGCAGAGAACTACATGTAGAGTAGAGGATGACAGGTACATGTAGAGTAGAGGATGACAGGTACATGTAGAGTAGAGGATGACAGGTACATGTAGAGTAGAGGATGACAGCTACATGTAGAGGATGACAGCTACATGTAGAGGATGACAGGTACATGTAGAGGATGACAGCTACATGAAGAGTAGAGGATGACAGGTACATGTAGAGGATGACAGCTACATGTAGAGGATGACGGCTACATGTAGAGGATGACAGCTACATGTAGAGTAGAGGATGACAGGTACATGTAGAGTAGAGGATGACAGCTACATGTAGAGTAGAGGATGACAGCTACATGTAGAGGATGACAGTTACATGTAGAGGATGACAGCTACATGTAGAGTAGAGGATGATAGGTACATGTAGAGTAGAGGATGACAGCTACATGTAGAGTAGAGGATGACAGCTACATGTAGAGTAGAGGATGACAGCTACATGTAGAGGATGACAGGTACATGTAGAGGATGACAGCTACATGTAGAGTAGAGGATGACAGCTACATGTAGAGGATGACAGCTACATGTAGAGGATGACAGCTACATGTAGAGGATGACAGCTACATGTAGAGTAGAGGATGACAGCTACATGTAGAGTAGAGGATGACAGCTACATGTAGAGGATGACAGCTACATGTAGAGGATGACAGCTACATGTAGAGGATGACAGCTACATGTAGAGGATGACAGCTACATGTAGAGGATGACAGGTACATGTAGAGGATGACAGCTACATGTAGAGTAGAGGATGACAGCTACATGTAGAGTAGAGGACAGGTACATGTAGAGTAGAGGATGACAGGTACATGTAGAGGATGACAGGTACATGTAGAGTAGAGGATGACAGCTACATGTAGAGTAGAGGATGACAGCTACATGTAGAGGATGACAGTTACATGTAGAGGATGACAGCTACATGTAGAGTAGAGGATGATAGGTACATGTAGAGTAGAGGATGACAGCTACATGTAGAGTAGAGGATGACAGCTACATGTAGAGTAGAGGATGACAGCTACATGTAGAGGATGACAGGTACATGTAGAGGATGACAGCTACATGTAGAGTAGAGGATGACAGCTACATGTAGAGGATGACAGCTACATGTAGAGGATGACAGCTACATGTAGAGGATGACAGCTACATGTAGAGTAGAGGATGACAGCTACATGTAGAGTAGAGGATGACAGCTACATGTAGAGGATGACAGCTACATGTAGAGGATGACAGCTACATGTAGAGGATGACAGCTACATGTAGAGGATGACAGCTACATGTAGAGGATGACAGCTACATGTAGAGGATGACAGGTACATGTAGAGGATGACAGCTACATGTAGAGTAGAGGATGACAGCTACATGTAGAGTAGAGGACAGGTACATGTAGAGTAGAGGATGACAGGTACATGTAGAGGATGACAGGTACATGTAGAGTAGAGGATGACAAGTACATGTAGAGTAGAGGATGACAGCTACATGTAGAGTAGAGGATGACAGGTACATGTAGAGGATGACAGGTACATGTAGAGTAGAGGATGACAGCTACATGTAGAGGACAGGTACATGTAGAGTAGAGGATGACAGGTACATGTAGAGGATGACAGGTACATGTAGAGTAGAGGATGACAAGTACATGTAGAGTAGAGGATGACAGCTACATGTAGAGTAGAGGATGACAGGTACATGTAGAGGATGACAGGTACATGTAGAGGATGACAGGTACATGTAGAGTAGAGGATGACAAGTACATGTAGAGTAGAGGATGACAGGTACATGTAGAGGATGACAGCTACATTTTTATTTTTTATTTGTTATTTTTTTCTCACCTTTATTTAACCAGGTAGGCAAGTTGAGAACAAGTTCTCAGTTACAATTGCGACCTGGCCAAGATAAAGCAAAGCAGTTCGACAGCATACAAAAACACAGAGTTACACATGGAGTAAAACAACATACAATCAATGATACAGTAGACAAAAATAAGACTATATACAATATGAGCAAATGATGTGAGATAAGGGAGGTAAAGGCAAAAAAAGGCCATGGTGGCAAAGTAAATAAAGTATAGCACGTAAAACACTGGAATGGTAGATTTATAATTTGAAGAAAGTTAAAATATAAATAATATGGTGCAACGGAGCAAAATAATAAATAAAATAAATAAATACAGTAGGGGAAGAGGTAGTAGTTTGGGCTAAATTATAGATGGGCTATGTACAGGTGCAGTGATCTGGGAGCTGCTCTGACAGCTGGTGCTTAAAGCTAGTGAGGGAGATAAGTGTTTCCAGTTTCAGAGATTTTTGTAGTTCGTTCCAGTCATTGGCAGCAGAGAACTACATGTAGAGTAGAGGATGACAGGTACATGTAGAGTAAAGGATGACAGGTACATGTAGAGTAGAGGATGACAGGTACATGTAGAGGATGACAGCTACATGTAGAGTAGAGGATGACAGCTACATGTAGAGGATGACAGCTACATGTAGAGTAGAGGATGACAGGTACATGTAGAGGATGACAGCTACATGAAGAGTAGAGGATGACAGGTACATGTAGAGGATGACAGGTACATGTAGAGTAGAGGATGACAGGTACATGTAGAGTAGAGGATGACAGGTACATGTAGAGGATGACAGCTACATGTAGAGTAGAGGATGACAGCTACATGTAGAGAATGACAGGTACCCCCACTCCACACACATACACTCCCCCCCACTTTTGACCAGAGTCCTATGGGGTAGTGCCCTAAATAGGTAATAGGGTGCCATTTGGGATGACGACATACAGACAGACGGTGGTTTTAAGCCTGTAGACGCAAGCAGGAAGTAGTACACAACTACACACGTGTAATTTCCTGCTCCCCCAGAGGACATCATGTCTCTTCCTGTTTATTATCACATTACTTTTCAGACTGTTAATTCACTATTTATTATTCATGAACTATGTTAACTATAACCCCTGTCTAATTTACACTTGCTGTTTATTATTAATGACCTATATTAACTATAACTCCTGTCTAATTTACACTTCCTGTTTATTATTCCCCATTTATTATTAATGACCTATATTAACTATAACCCCTGTCTAATTTACACTTCCTGTTTATTATTCCCCATTTATTATTAATGACCTATATTAACTATAACCCCTGTCTAATTTACACTTCCTGTTTATTATTCCCCATTTATTATTAATGACCTATATTAACTATAACCCCTGTCTAATTTACACTTCCTGTTTATTATTCCCCATTTATTATTAATGACCTATATTAACTATAACCCCTGTCTAATTTACACTTCCTGTTTATTATTAATGACCTATATTAACTATAACCCCTGTCTAATTTACACTTCATATAATATTATGTATAACAACGGCATCGTCGGTGGGAGAACTATAGACACTTCATATAATATGCAGAGTGGAGCTGATGGAAACATGGCTGTAACACAGTTTGTTTCCATAGGAGGAGGGGGGGGGGGGGAGAGAGAAAGAGAGAAAGCGAGAGAAAGAGAGATGTTGTCATCCCTCCTTCCTTGGGATACCTCTGTTAATGCTGACAGCAGGGTCTGAATCATCTAGGATGGGAGGAGAGGGAGGCTGGGTGTGGAGGGATCACAAATGCCAACGGGCCGGATGGTTTGATAGGGCTTGACGGACCAGAGAGGTCAAGTGGCAGCTGACCTATAACCTCTGAGGCTGACCCTCTGCCTGTCCTCTCAGTGATCACTCAGCCCAGAGACTGTCCTGTCAGTGATCACTCAGCCCAGAGACAGTCAGCCCAGAGTCAGTCAGCCCAGAGACAGTCAGCCCACAGAGAGCTGTGTGTTGGTGTTCTGTGTATAACATTAGTGTGTTCAGGCTATAGAATACAGTCTGACTGTGAGATACTTTTTGAAATGCCATCCTCTGTCACTTCAGCTTGACACAAATTCAATGTTGTTTTGGCGGCCGGCCCGGAGATACAGGAGTGCTTGACTTTACCCATCACAATAACAATGCAGCAAAAGGAGAATGGAGGAGCATTACAGAGGATGGAGGCTGACAGCCACACAGCAACCAGTTACTGAGCAGTACTGTGAAGTCAACAGCCAGGACAGATGGCTGTGTTACTGATACAGAAAAGGAAACTGACTGACAGCACATTTCACAGGCTTTTCTAGGGTCTCACTACTCCAAAACGTACATCCATATGGACAAAGACGCACGGGCACGGACGCAGATACGCACACAAACACACACGTCAAACACTTAGTCCCTGGTTAAACACAGGGCTTTATGGTCCCTGGTTAAACACAGGGCTTTGTGGTCCCTAGTTAAACACAGGGCTTTGTGGTCCCTGGTTAAACATTCCCTCCCCCCCTTCCTCTCTTCCTCCCTCCCCTCCCCTCTTCCTTCCTCCCTCCCTCACGTCCTCCCTCCCTCACTTCCTCCCCTATCCCTCCCTTCCTCACCTATCCCTCCCTTCCTCACTCCCTCCCCTTTTCCTCCCTCTTCCATTTCCCCTCTCTCTCCCTTCTCCCTCCCTCCCTCCCTCCCTCCCTCCCTCCTTAGTTGACTGAGGAAGACTTAAACTAACTCTCTCTGGGACTCAGTCTCCATGCTACTCTAATGGGTGCTAGTCTAGACAGATACAGTTCCAGACACTCCTTTGAAAGTGTAATATTTACTCCAAACACACACAACCGCACACACACACACACACCCGCATACCACACACACAACCGCATACCACACACACAACCGCATACCACACACACACACTCTCTCTCTATCCCTCAGTATTGGCTTGGTCTTCTATCACCTGTTTTTACCACGTGTAACTTGGTCTTTCAGACAGTGAGGAAGTGAACCTGCCCTCTACTGGTGGCTGAGTGTAACTTCACTCAGTTTCACTACTTGGTGTTGTAGTGTTGTAATACATTATTAACAATGTAATAATGCCTTCATCATACACCAGCTGTTGTAGTGCAGAGAAACAAGATAATACCTTCATCATACACCAGCTGTTGTAGTGCAGAGAAACAAGATAATACCTTCATCATACACCAGCTGTTGTAGTGCAGAGAAACAAGATAATACCTTCATCATACACCAGCTGTTGTAGTGGAGAGAAACAAGATAATACCTTCATCATACACCAGCTGTTGTAGTGCAGAGAAACAAGATAATACCTTCATCATACACCAGCTGTTGTAGTGCAGAGAAACAAGATAATACCTTCATCATACACCAGCTGTTGTAGTGCAGAGAAACAAGATAATACCTTCATCATACACCAGCTGTTGTAGTGCAGAGAAACAAGATAATACCTTCATCATACACCAGCTGTTGTAGTGCAGAGAAACAAGATAATACCTTCATCATACACCAGCTGTTGTAGTGCAGAGAAACAAGATAATACCTTCATCATACACCAGCTGTTGTAGTGGAGAGAAACAAGATAATACCTTCATCATACACCAGCTGTTGTAGTGGAGAGAAACAAGATACTACCTTCATCATACACCAGCTGTTGTAGTGCAGAGAAACAAGATAATACCTTCATCATACACCAGCTGTTGTAGTGCAGAGAAACAAGATAATACCTTCATCATACACCAGCTGTTGTAGTGCAGAGAAACAAGATAATACCTTCATCATACACCAGCTGTTGTAGTGCAGAGAAACAAGATAATACCTTCATCATACACCAGCTGTTGTAGTGCAGAGAAACAAGATAATACCTTCATCATACACCAGCTGTTGTAGTGCAGAGAAACAAGATACTACCTTCATCATACACCAGCTGTTGTAGTGCAGAGAAACAAGATACTACCTTCATCATACACCAGCTGTTGTAGTGCAGAGATACAAGATACTACCTTCATCATACACCAGCTGTTGTAGTGCAGAGAAACAAGATAATACCTTCATCATACACCAGCTGTTGTAGTGCAGAGAAACAAGATAATACCTTCATCATACACCAGCTGTTGTAGTGCAGAGAAACAAGATAATACCTTCATCATACACCAGCTGTTATAGTGCAGAGAAACAAGATAATACCTTCATCATACACCAGCTGTTGTAGTGGAGAGAAACAAGATAATACCTTCATCATACACCAGCTGTTGTAGTGCAGAGAAACAAGATAATACCTTCATCATACACCAGCTGTTGTAGTGGAGATACAAGATAATACCTTCATCATACACCAGCTGTTGTAGTGCAGAGAAACAAGCTTGTTGCCCAAAAACATCCTTTGGTGTAGAGAGCCAACTGTAGTTTATAACATCAAGGTCCAGACAGTGATCCTCAGTACTCTAGTCTGGCAGTCCTGTCTGGATTCTTGGAGACGTGGTCATGAGATTCTTATAAATTGTAAGACAGTGTAGTCGATTTAGTCATCTCAGTAGCCAACTGCTGAGGCTGAGCTGCAAGACAGACATGGTCTGTTGATGAATAAGAGGATGAATGAATTCAGTATATTTAACATCATTCATTCGCTCTCTATCAGCAGCTTCCAGCTGTGAGGGTGACAGTCCACGAATGGTACACTGTCTACCTGTCTGTCTGTCTGTCTGCCTGCCTGCCTGCCTGTCTGCACCACTGAGCCAACATTGAATAACTAGGAACAATATTCTAGCCTGCTACAGGTTTAATCAGCTGAATTTAGGCTGTGCATTTAAATATGTAGTCTAACCAATCAGAATGTCTGTGTTGACTTGTCCCATCCAGCTAAGGAGATGGATGTCTGGTTTCCAACAAGCCAACAAAAACGGCAGAGGGCTACACTGCCCTACCAAGCAAAAAGGCAGTAACTGCTCATTTGGTCGAAAATGAGTTAATGTCATTTTTGCTACATTAAATACATGTTAATCATGTGGACAAGTATCCTGCCTCTATTGTATTGTGTTTTGAAGAAAATAGGGGTCATGTTAGCATTAACTGCATAAAGTTACTGTGAAACCAAGGTAAATAAAAGCTATTTTTCTCAGTTCCACGCTATGAGCAGTTACTGTCTTTTTGCTTGGCAGGGCAGTATAATTGTCTGAAGTCAAACAATAGGCTGCTATTCTTGTAAACATTGACATATAACAGGCTATTTATAGACATTGATGTTCTCCTTCCAACCAGGGAGTGAGGGGAGAGCACAGCTAAGCACATGGACAACCCAGAGAATGGTGAGACATCGACGGGCTTTAAGCAAGGCTACTTACAGTGACACCATCCCAAGTGACAGCACCAGTGGAGCTTGAAGCACTTCCCATGGCTGTGTGTTGCGCAGATGGACAGTCCGTCGCACGGGAGAAAGTCCGGTCTCCCCGCGCAGCTCCGGGCCAACGCCTGTGCCTCGTCCAACTTCTCGCTCTTCCGTCCGCCGGACGCGGCCATCGCGCAGCGCACACCCCAGGATCAAACGCACGCCATGTAACCCATCAGAGAACGCAGCTTTAGCCCACCAGCCAAAAATGGTCTGGAATTTCGGTTTTGGTCCCAAAACCTCAGCAAACGCCAAATGTCTAACCAGGGAGGAAACTCCAAAGCGTGACGCAAACGAGTTAAATGTGGCACGGTTGTAGCCAACCCCCCAATCAGCACAGAGAGAATCAAAATGCGATGAAAGTTCCAGTTCCAAGAATAAGATTGACAGCTGTTTTATGTAAACATCTGGATCTCCAGCCGCTGGAATTATTTTCTGTAAACGTCGACTATGTTATCTCAGCCAGAGAGATTTCCGTGGCGTATCCCGTGTCAGGCTTTCATTTCCTACAGCCTGCCCTCTATCAGCCTGACAAGAGACTCCTCTGTCTGTTGATGAAGCCCTCGCCGTTTCCTTCCTCTAAGGCTATCCCCTCCTCCTCTCTCTTTCTTTCTCTCCAGTTCGGTTCAGCCATAAAGGAAGTTCGATATTTGGTCTATTGTCCTCATTTTTGGCTGTAATAGCCTTTCCTCCGAAATCATAACTGATTCAGATGAAAGTAATCATGTAAACAAAGCCTATAATTTGAATCAGAAGCAACCTTTCTGAAGATATATATAGGTCATTCTTTTAACGGAGCCTTCATTTTTTAACATTTTATTTTATTCATGTGACCTTTATTTAACTAGGCCAATCAGTAGAGAAAAACATCTTATTTACAATGATGGCCTAACATAAGGCAAAAACAAATAGGACAAAACACACATCATGACCAGAGAGAAACCACAAACCTACATAAAAAGAGACCTCAGACAACAGCATAGCATGGTAGCAACACAACATGACAACACAGCATGCAGCAACACAACATGACAACACAGCATGGTCGCAACACAGCATAACAACAACATGGTAGCAACACAACATGACAACACAGCATGGTAGCGACACAACATGACAACACAGCATGGCAGCAACACAACATGACAACAACATGGTAGCAACACAACATGACAACACAGCATGGTAGCAACACAACATGACAACACAGCATGGTAGCAACACAACATGACAACAACATGGTAGCAACACAACATGACAACACACCATGCAGCAACACAGCATAACAACAACATGGTAGCAACACAACATGGTAGCAGAACAAAACATGGAACAAACATTATTGGGCACAGACAACAGCACAAAGGGCAAGAAGGTAGAGACAACAATAAATCATGTGAAGCAGCCACAACTGTCAGTAAGAGTGTCCATGATTGAGTCTTTGAATGAAGAGATGGAGATAAAACAGTTCAGTTTGAGTGTTTGTTGCAGCTCGTTCCAGTCGCCAGAGGAGTGACCCAGAGATGTGTGTGCTGGCAGAACGGATGTTGTATGTGGAGGATGAGGCCTACAGTAAGAGTGTTTTATAAATAGTATCAACCAGTGGATCTTGCAACGGGTATACAGAGATGACCAGTTTACACAAGAGTATAGTTTACAGGGCTCCCGAGTGGCGCAGCGGTCTAAGGCACTGCACCTCAGTGCTTGACGCGTCACTACAGACACCCTGGTTCGAATCCAGGCTGTATCACAAACAGCCGGGATTGGGAGTCCCATAGAGCGGCAGACAATTGGTCCAGCGTCGTCGGGGTTTGGTTGGTGTAGGCCATCATTGTATATAAGAATTTGTTCTTGCCTAGTTAAATAAAGGTTCAATTTAAAAAAATATATATAGTGCAGTGATGTGTCCTTTAAGGAGCATTGGTGGCAAATCTGATGGCCGAATGGTGAAGAACATCCAGCCGCTTGTAACAGATGTTGTCATGGAGAGAAGACCAAGGCGCAGCAGGTATGTGAATAGTCATATTTAATTTTAAAAAAAGGAGTAAAGCATCCACTTGACAAAACAATAAAGGTGACAACAGCAACAGTTCTGCAGGCTATTAAACGCAGTGCAAAAACAACCACCCACAACCCCAAAGAAAAACACACACACCTATATAGGACTTCCAATCAAAGGCAACTCAACACACCTGCCTTCAATTGGAAGTCCCAATCAACAACACAATCATTCACATACAAAAACTGCCACGTCCTGACCCCAAAACTAATACAATAGCTCCATCTGCTGGTCAGGACGTGACAGTACCCCCCCCCCCCTCAAGGTGCAGACCCCGGAATGCACCTACCAACAGAAAACACCAACAAAAAAAACATAAACAATAACCCCTAAACAATAAGGGAGGGAAGGGAGGGTGGCTACCGTCACCGACGGCACTGTGCTACACCCTCCCTCCCCAACCCACCTATCCTGGAGGTGGCTCAGGTGCAGGACGTGGACCTCGCTCCACCTTCGGCGTCGCCCACTTTGGTGGCGCCGATAGCTGTGCCTGGCAGACGGGCCACTCGGGCTGGGTCGGAAGATATGCGGGCCACTCGGGCTGGGCCGGAGGACAGGCGGGCCACTCGGGCTGGGCAGGAGGGCCACTCGGGCTTGGCCGGAGGGCAGGAGGGCCACTCGGGCTGGGCCGGAGGGCAGGAGGGCCACTCGGGCTTGGCCGGAGGGCAGGAGGGCCACTCGGGCTGGGCCGGAGGACAGGAGGGCCACTCGGGCTGGGCCGGAGGACAGGAGGTCCACTCGGGCTGGGCCGGAGGACCGGAGGGCCACTCGGGCTGACCCTGGCAGACGGACCACTCGGGCTGGGCCGGAGGACAGGCGGGCCACTCGGGCTGGGCCGGAGGACCGGAGGGCCACTCGGGCTGGGCCGGAGGACAGGAGGGCCACTCGGGCTGGGCCGGAGGACAGGCAGGGCACCCTGGCAGATCCGGGCAGGCGGGCACCTCTGGCAGATCCGGGCAGGCGGGCACCTCTGGCAGATCCGGGCAGTCTGGCCACTCTGGCGGCTCCGGGCAGTCTGGCCACTCTGGCGGCTCCGGGCAGTCTGGCCACTCTGGCGGCTCCGGGCAGCCGGGCCCCTCTGGCGGCTCCTGACTAGCGGGCGGCTCTGGGGGCTCCTGACTAGCGGGCGGCTCTGGGGGCTCCTGACTAGCGGGCGGCTCTGGCGGCTCCTGACTAGCGGGCGGCTCTGGCGACTCCTGACTGGCGGGCGGCTCTGGCGACTTACGACTGGCGGGCGGCTCTGGCGACTTACGACTGGCGGGCGGCTCTGGCGACTTTTGACTGGCGGGCGGCTCTGGCGACTTCCGACTGGCGGGCGGCTCTGGCGACTTCCGACTGGCGGGCGGCTCTGGCGACTTACGACTGGCGGGCGGCTCTGGCGACTTACGACTGGCGGGCGGCTCTAGTGACTTACGACTGGCGGGCAGCTCTGGTGACTTACGACTGGCGGGCAGCTCTGGTGACTTACGACTGGCGGGCAGCTCTGGTGACTCTTGACTGGCGAGGCTGGGCTGACGCACTAGACTCCTAATGCGTGAGGCTGGTACTGGACGTGCCAGCCTGGAGACACGCACCTCCATGCTAGTGCGTCTAGCGGGAAACACCGGACCGAAAGGGCGCACTGGCGGTCTTGAGTGCAGGGTTGGCATCACCCCTTCCGGCTCGATGCTCACCTTGCCCTGGCACCTGCGGGGCGCTGGTACTGGGCGGACTGGGCTGTGCGTCCGTATAGGCGAGATGGTGCGTACCTCAGCGTAACATGGCGCCCTCCACCTCATACGCACCTCCCTGTAGTCACGGGTAGCTGGCTTACGGCTCTTCCCTGGCCTGGCCAAGCTACCCGTGTGCCCCCCCAAAAAATGTCTTGGGGGTGCCTCTCGGGTTTCTTACCCAACCGTGTTCCACCATAACGTTCCCGTTGGTTCCTCTGTCCAGCTGCCTCCACTCTCCTGAGTGCCTCCACCTGTTCCCATGGGAGGCGATCCCTTCCGGTCAGGATCTCTTCCCAGGTGTAGGCTCCCTTGCCGTCCAGGACTTCCTCCCATGTCCATTCCTCCCTTTTTTTCTCCTGTGGCTTCCTCCTCTTCTGCTGCTTGGTCCTGGTTTGGTGGGTAGTTCTGTAACAGATGTTGTCATGGAGAGAAGACCAAGGCGCAGCAGGTATGTGAATAGTCATATTTAATTTTTAAAAAAGGAGTAAAGCATCCACTTGACAAAACAATAAAGGTGACAACAGCAACAGTTCTGCAGGCTATTAAACGCAGTGCAAAAACAACCACCCACAACCCCAAAGAAAAACACACACACCTATATAGGACTTCCAATCAAAGGCAACTCAACACACCTGCCTTCAATTGGAAGTCCCAATCAACAACACAATCATTCACATACAAAAACTGCCACGTCCTGACCCCAAAACTAATACAATAGCTCCATCTGCTGGTCAGGACGTGACACCGCTCGAGAGCAGCCTTATTCATTTGAACCTGAAATTCCAGGTAATAAGAACTCCTATACAGAATAATACATATACCAGTCAACAGTTTGGACACATCTACTCATTCCAGGGTTTTTCTTGGTTTTTACTATTTTCTACAATGTACAATAAAAATAAAAAGATATATCCAAGGCAAAGGGTGGCTACTTTGAAGAATCTCAAATATAAA
>NC_138306.1:87740000-87757500 GCF_965601325.2 Salmo salar | reverse complement strand
TGTATTCCTAAATATTTAACACAGTCCTTTACAGGAATATTTTCAAATTCTTTATCATCAGAGTCATATAATCATAAGATTTCACATTTAGAGACGTTCAGTTTTAATCCTGATGCAATAGAGAATGCAGTGATAGCATTAAGGACGACCTGGTCTTTGTCTCTTAAATAAAGAGTAGTATCATCAGCCAGTTGGGGCATGTTAATTTCTCTGTTAAAAATGGTTAAATCATACAGATTTGCATTATTCAGAATATCTAGAGATAGAAGTTCCACAACCAAAATGAATAAAAATGGCGAAATTGGGCATCCCTGTCGTACACTTCTGTTGATACTGAATCTTTCGGATGTATTAAGGTTTAGTAACACAGAACTATTTATATCTTTGTAAAACAAGCGAATTACTTTGATAAAATGTTCACCGAACCAAGACAGTTTAAGTGACCTAAAGAGAAATACATGTTCAATTGTGTCAAATGCTTCACAGAAGTCCAAAAATAAAACAATCGCATCTGAGTCAATTGCATCTGAATAATCTAGAAGGTCCAAGACTAAACGAATGTTAGAGCTTATATGTGACGGCCCTTCATAAATCCTGTTGGAGTCTCATTTATAATGGTATCTATTCCTTTCATTAACATTTTGGCATAAACCAGAGCAATCAATTTGTAATCAATATTTAATAAAGTATTTAATAAAGTAATTGGTCTCCAACTGTCAATGAGAGAAGGGTCTTTATCGGGCTTCTGGATCAGTGAAAAAAGGCCCTGTTTCATAGTGGAGACCATTTCCCCATTTTTAATGCAATCTTGAAACATATTAAAAATAGGGTCTTCTAGTAACTCCCCAAACTGTCTATAGAAGTCACGTCCTGACCAGTAAAGGGGTCATTTTGTTATTGTAGTTGGTCAGGACGTGGCAGGGGTGTGTTTGTTTTGTGTGTTTCGGGGTTTTTGGTTTATGTTCTATGTTTTCTATTTCTATGTTAGTTTTGGGAACGACCTCCAATTAGAAACAGCTGGTTGTCGTTGCTTCTAATTGGAGGCCATATTTAAGTGGGTTTATGTTCTCTTGTGTTTGTGGGTGGTTGTTTCTTTGTATAGCTGTGTAGCCTTACAGGACTGTCGTTCGTTTTCTTGTTTTGTTTAGTGTTCACGTTTAAAAAATAAAAGTATAAGTATGGACACTTACCACGCTGCGTATTGGTCCGATATTTCTTACTCCTCAGAAGACGAAGATTATGACAATAGAATTCAACTTGTTCTCAGCTTGCCTACCTGGTTAAATAAAGGTGAAATAAAGAAATAAAAAAACTGACAGGCCATCAGGGCCAGGTGATGTCCCTTTTTTCATTGAATTCAGAGCCTCTCTAATTTCTTCAATTGACACAGGTGAATCGCAAACTGAGTGGAAATCATCCTCAATTACAGGGACATAACTGAATGTGGCAAATGTAGCTTTCACAACCATCTTCCTGAAATTGTGAGTTGTAAAGGTTTTCATAAAAGGAATTGACAAATGTTGACATTGCAATGGGATCTTTGCATAACACATTAATTTTGAGTGCAGTTATAGATTTTATTTTATAGTTTCTCTTTTCAAGTGCAAAAAACTAACTAGTGTTTCTTTCCCCCTCTTCAATCCATTTTGCTCTTGATCTGACAAAGGCACCCTTTGATCCGTGTAAAGCTGTTCTAATTCTAGTTGTAAAGACTTAAATACAGACTCTTCTTCTTGAGATAGATTATCTTTCTTTAGAAAACTGTCAAGCTTGCTCATCAACTCTTTTTCTCTAAGGTTCATTAATTGCATCAGCTCTTTGGCACATTTAATGGCTCTGACTTTATATTTGAAAAATTCCCATCTACTTACATGACCCAAGTCTTTTCTTGCAAAAATATCTTTGGCTAATGATTTGATGTTTCCAATGACAATAGGATCTTTAAGAAGTGTGTTGTTTAATTTCCAATATCCTCGAGTACCTTTAGATTTTTTTAGTAGCTTGTAAAATCAGGGGAATCATGTGATGATCAGAAAAGGGAGCCAACTGATGATCTACATCTATAACTAATTGTAACAAAACGGGTGAATTAGGAATACATCTATTCTAGATTTACGTGACATAGTTTTGTTGGTCCAGGTATTTCCTTTGCATCTGGATTGAAATGATGCCAGGCATCATCAACAGAGAGATCCTTGCATAATGTAGTGATGATATTGCTATTTTGAAGGCTTTGACTCATTGTAGGAGGAAAACGATCAAGATGCATCAGGTGTTTCATTAAAATCCCCTGAAATAATTTGAAAAAGCCTCTGAGTTGCTTAAATCCTGTATTTTCCTGGTAAATTGGGTAAAAAGGGTCTTATTTGGAGCATGTGAGTTATGTCCATATACATTACAGATGATGAAAATATCATTGTCAAGTTTAACAGTTACTATGACCCATCTCCCATCCTGTGAAGATGTTGATTCTAGAATGTTGCCTTTAAACTTGTGAATAAGTGTCAAAACACCAGCAGAATGTGTCACGTCCTGACCATAGAAAGCTGTTATTTTCTATGGTAGAGTAGGTCAGGGCGTGACAGGTTTTTTTCGAGTTTACATTTTATATGTTATGTTCTAGTTTTGTATTTCTATGTTGGGCTTTTTTGGGATGATCTCCAATTAGAGGCAGCTGGTCATCGTTGTCTAATTGGAGATCATACTTAAGTAGTTGTTTTTCCCCACCTGGGTTTGTGGGAGATTGTTTTTGAGTAAGTGTATGTTGTAACTCTTCGTCACGGATTGTTGTTTTGGTCATTCAGTTTATTTGTATGTATTGCATTAGTTTCACAGTTTAATAAAAAAAAAGTGGAACGATACACACTGTGCTTTGGTCCGCTCCTTCATCCTACGACAACCGTGACAGAATGGTTTGATCCATGACTGAAATAGGCCATGTCTCCCCATTGTGATTTCCAAAATTTCAAATCACTTTCACACGAATGAGTTTACTGAAAAAGGACAAAAACTGTGTTACTGCATTTACAACATAAAAATAAGGCTTTCCTTTGTGTATGTCACAATTGTGTGTAGGAATGGACCAAGGCGCAGCGTGTGTATCGTTCCACATCTTTATTTATCTGTGAAATTATGCAAGACATACAATAAACTAATAAACAAAAACAACAAACCATGACGAAGCGGTGCAACATACACTAACTCAAAATAATCTCCCACAAAACCTAGTGGGAAAAACAATAACTTAAATATGATCCCCAATTAGAGACAATGATGACCAGCTGCCTCTAATTGGGAATCATACAAAAACCCCAACATAGAAAAAAGAAACTAGAACCAACATAGAAATAAATAAACTAGACAAAACCCCCAACATAGAAAAATAAACTAGAACCAACATAGAAATAAGTAAACGAGACAAAACCCCCCAGTCACGCCCTGACCTACTCTACCATAGAAAAATACAAGTTCTCTATGGTCGGGACGTGACAGTGTAAGATCTCTCAAACCCCTAGCATTCAGACTAACGATACTGAGTGAGTTGAAAACGAACTCCTGCATTAAAAAAGAAAGAACACAAACTAGATAACAGAAGTAGTAATGTGAACAATAAAACAAACGTTGAGAGGGTTACTCTGAGGGAAACTACCCTCAGCTGAGGTAGCGGTGGTTAACAGTATAACAAATCTCTTTTTCACCCCTTTTTTTAGTTGGCAAGTGTTCATAAATTGTAGTTCGCACGGTGCGTTAACTCGTGGCAGTACATTAAATGTATTTTTGGCAGTACTCACAGTTCCAGTATGATTCATGTCAACAGTGTTACCCAGTAATCATTCTTCCTTTGATAAACGCGTGTGGGCCCTTGAACCCAGGCTTCTTTCCCTCTTGTTGTTCCTTCTGTATAAGCGGCCACAGTTTGTCCCTGGCAGTCTGATCCTGCGGTATCAGAGCCTCTTTGATGCGGAGCTTCTTCTCGCCCAGAAACTTGTTCCCCTTGGCCATTCTCCAGATGATGTCCCTGTAATGGCGCAGAGTTAAGAGCAAGATGACATTGCGAGGGGGTCCATCAGATCTTCGTTTCCCAAGTCGATGTACCACGTCGATCAAGTCTCTTAGCCTGTCTTTGATGCACGGAGCCACCTTTCCCAGGATATTAATGACTGCTTCCCTAATATCCTCTCCCTCTACCTCTTTTACACATTTGGATTTTCAGATTCCACCTGCGAGAGTACCTTTGAAGTTCAGCTACATTCTCTCACAGCTCATTATATTGGGGTTGCAGTTTCTTCAGCTCATTCTCGAGGAACGGTGTCTTTTCCTTGTTCTCGCTCACAATTTTGTGAAGCTGATTGACAGTTTCTGACAAATGATCGATCTTCTTTGATGTTTCTTCGGTAGCCCGCTTTATGATGGACACGTTGGAGAACGTGACGTCTTGTTTAGTAGACAGGGACTGGATTGCAGAGAAAAGTTCAAACATAGAAATGTTCTCTTTCACTTCTTTCACTGGTGGATTTTTAATTGGGGTCTGAGGTAAATAGTTTGCAAGGATTTCATCCTGGTCAGTTTTGTTCTTTCTCTTGCTTGAGCTCGCGGCATCTTGTATATCCATGTTGCTCTCGTTGTAGCTAGCTAGCATGCCTGCCGTCTTCTGTGAGGCTGGGATATTCCATCTACTGTTGTCTTCCTGTCATGTTCTTTTCCATTCAACTTGACAAAAACAAACTCTAAACTTGTCCTATGTCGCTAAAACAAGTTATAGTTAGTTTCTTTCAACATTGATAGCCAATATTAGACTGTTAACCACCTAACCCTCAATGTCGTTTTGACAAGCGAGAAAACAGTCCCTCTCACAGCGACACCATCTTGGCTCTTTCTCACATCTCATGATCTGTCTGACACCCCTGACCTCTAGATTCAACCTACTAAGGCTCCGCCTCCTGTCCAAAGGCCTCGCGTGCCATTGGTGGAGCCCACCTGTCCTATGATACAAATGATCGGTTTAGTTTTTTGTTTGAATCCTGTAGTTTGGGATTGTGTTGGATCTAGTTTGGTGTTGATCTATGGAGACACAGAGAGGTGGACTGAGGTTGGACTAGGCTACATTATCTAGTTTGGTGTTGATCTATGGAGACACAGGAGAGTGAGGTTGGACTAGGCTACATTATCTAGTTTGGTGTTGATCTATGGAGACACAGGAGAGTCAGGTTGGACTAGGCTACATTATCTAGTTTGGTGTTGATCTATGGAGATACAGGAGAGTGAGGTTGGACTAGGCTACATTATCTAGTTTGGTGTTGATCTATGGAGACACAGGAGAGTGAGGTTGGACTAGGCTACATTATCTAGTTTGGTGTTGATCTATGGAGACACAGGAGAATGAGGTTGGACTAGGCTACATTATCTAGTTTGGTGTTGATCTATGGAGACACAGGAGAGTCTGGTTGGACTAGACTACATTATCTAGTTTGGTGTTGATCTATGGAGACACAGGAGAGTGAGGTTGGACTAGGCTACATTATCTAGTTTGGTGTTGATCTATGGAGACACAGGAGAGTCAGGTTGGACTAGACTACATTATCTAGTTTGGTGTTGATCTATGGAGACACAGGAGAGTGAGGTTGGACTAGGCTACATTATCTAGTTTGGTGTTGATCTATGGAGACACAGGAGAGTGAGGTTGGACTAGGCTACATTATCTAGTTTGGTGTTGATCTATGGAGACACAGGAGAGTCAGGTTGGACTAGGCTACATTATCTAGTTTGGTGTTGATCTATGGAGACACAGGAGAGTCACGTTGGACTAGGCTACATTATCTAGTTTGGTGTTGATCTATGGAGACACAGGAGAGTGAGGTTGGACTAGGCTACATTATCTAGTTTGGTGTTGATCTATGGAGACACAGGAGAGTGAGGTTGGACTAGGCTACATTATCTAGTTTGGTGTTGATCTATGGAGACACAGGAGAGTGAGGTTGGACTAGGCTACATTATCTAGTTTGGTGTTGATCTATGGAGACACAGGAGAGTGAGGTTGGACTAGACTACATTATCTAGTTTGGTGTTGATCTATGGAGACACAGGAGAGTCAGGTTGGACTAAACTACATTATCTAGTTTGGTGTTGATCTATGGAGACACAGGAGAGTGAGGTTGGACTAGGCTACATTATCTAGATGGGGTTGATCTATGGAGACACAGGAGAGTCAGGTTGGACTAGACTACATTATCTAGTTTGGTGTTGATCTATGGAGACACAGGAGAGTGAGGTTGGACTAGGCTACATTATCTAGTTTGGTGTTGATCTATGGAGACACAGGAGAGTGAGGTTGGACTAGGCTACATTATCTAGTTTGGTGTTGATCTATGGAGACACAGGAGAGTGAGGTTGGACTAGGCTACATTATCTAGTTTGGTGTTGATCTATGGAGACACAGGAGAGTGAGGTTGGACTAGACTACATTATCTAGTTTGGTGTTGATCTATGGAGACACAGGAGAGTGAGGTTGGACTAGGCTACATTATCTAGTTTGGTGTTGATCTATGGAGACACAGGAGAGTGAGGTTGGACTAGGCTACATTATCTAGTTTGGTGTTGATCTATGGAGACACAGGAGAGTCAGGTTGGACTAGGCTACATTATCTAGTTTGGTGTTGATCTATGGAGACACAGGAGAGTGAGGTTGGACTAGGCTACATTATCTAGTTTGGTGTTGATCTATGGAGACACAGGAGAGTGAGGTTGGACTAGGCTACATTATCTAGTTTGGTGTTGATCTATGGAGACACAGGAGAGTGAGGTTGGACTAGGCTACATTATCTAGTTTGGTGTTGATCTATGGAGACACAGGAGAGTGAGGTTGGACTAGGCTACATTATCTAGTTTGGTGTTGATCTATGGAGACACAGGAGAGTCAGGTTGGACTAGGCTACATTATATAGTTTGGTGTTGATCTATGGAGACACAGGAGAGTGAGGTTGGACTAGGCTACATTATCTAGTTTGGTGTTGATCTATGGAGACACAGGAGAGTGAGGTTGGACTAGGCTACATTATCTAGTTTGGTGTTGATCTATGGAGACACAGGAGAGTGAGGTTGGACTAGGCTACATTATCTAGTTTGGTGTTGATCTATGGAGACACAGGAGAGTGAGGTTGGACTAGGCTACATTATCTAGTTTGGTGTTGATCTATGGAGACATAGGAGAGTGAGGTTGGACTAGACTACATTATCTAGTTTGGTGTTGATCTATGGAGACACAGGAGAGTGAGGTTGGACTAGGCTACATTATCTAGTTTGGTGTTGATCTATGGAGACACAGGAGAGTCAGGTTGGACTAGGCTACATTATCTAGTTTGGTGTTGATCTATGGAGACACAGGAGAGTCAGGTTGGACTAGACTACATTATCTAGTTTGGTGTTGATCTATGGAGACACAGAGAGTGAGGTTGGACTAGGCTACTCTATTAATGCAGAAAGGTACATCATGGGTTTCCAGTGCAAAACACAGTTCAGGTTTTCCCTTTTCTTCTTATGAACATGAACATGAAGTAGTTACCAAACCTCACCAGTAACATGGGTAGTAACAGTAGTCACTGAGGGGGAGGTAGAGAGTAGTTACCAAACCTCACCAGTAACATGGGTAGTAACAGTAGTCACTGAAGGGGAGGTAGAGAGTAGTTACCAAACCTCACCAGTAACATGGGTAGTAACAGTAGTCACTGAGGGAGAGGTAGAGAGTAGTTACCAAACCTCACCAGTAACATGGGTAGTAACAGTAGTCACTGAGGGAGAGGTAGAGAGTAGTTACCAAACCTCACCAGTAACATGGGTAGTAACAGTAGTCACTGAGGGAGAGGGATAGAGTAGTTACCAAACCTCACCAGTAACATGGGTAGTAACAGTAGTCACTGAGGGAGAGGGAGGAAGTACTCAGCCCTCCAGGTAGGTAGCTATGGCACCAGTAGCCATGGTGACGATGCTCCTCTGCTCCCAGGGGATTGTGTTGGAGTTGGAGTAGCTGTGGGATTTGGTGTGAGAGTCAGGGAAGAGAGTGGTGTGTTGTGTGTGTGCGTGCATGTGTGCATGTATGTCTGTGTTTCTGTGTGTGTGTGTGCCTGCCTGCTTGTGTGTGTTATTCAGGGAAAAGGACAGTGTGTGTGTGTGTGTGTGCGTGTGGGTGTCAGTGAAGAGGGCAGTGTGTGTGTGTGGGTGTCAGTGAAGAGGGCAGTGTGTGTGTGTGGGTGTCAGTGAAGAGGGCAGTGTGTGTGTGTGGGTGTCAGTGAAGAGGACAGTGTGTGGGTGTTTGTGAGAGGTCTGTGAGAGGCCTGGAGTGGTCTAAGATCATCTGTGATGAGATATTGCTTTCTGCCATCCAGTAATGATAGCTTATCATCTACCATTAACTCCCGTTGAAAGCCAGGGGGGGTTGTAGCCATGGAGACCCATGTCACTTGTGATGAGGGCTGATTTGAATATTGTTTGCGTCCCAAAGAGCACCATATAGTGCACTACTTTGACCAAAGCCCAGAGGGAATAGGGTTCCATATAGACCAGTCCCCATAGGGAATAGGGTTCCATTTAGACCAGTGCCCATAGGGAATAAGGTTCCATTTAGACCAGTGCCCATAGGGATAGGGTTCCATTTAGACCAGTTCCCAGAGGGAATAGGGTTCCATTTAGACCAGTACCCATAGGGAATAGGGTTCCATTTAGACCAGCACCCATAGGGAATAGGGTTCCATTTTGACCAGTCCCCATAGGGAATAGGGTTCCATTTAGACCAGTGCCCATAGGGAATAGGGTTCCATTTAGACCAGTGCCCATAGGGATAGGGTTCCATTTAGACCAGTTCCCAGAGGGAATAGGGTTCCATTTAGACCAGTACCCATAGGGAATAGGGTTCCATTTAGACCAGTACCCATAGGGAATAGGGTTCCATTTAGACCAGGACCCATAGGGAATAGGGTTCCATTTTGACCAGTCCCCATAGGGAATAGGGTTCCATTTTGACCAGTCCCCATAGGGAATAGGGTTCTATTTGGGATGCAGCCAGTGTCTCTGAAAGTGGGAAGTAGTGTTTGTCAGCTCCTGTATCTCTCTTCTTGTTCCAGAATCACATTCTCTCCCTGTAGTGTTTAGTCTTCCATTCAGAGAGAAGATAAGAGGTGGTGGGAAAGGGTGTAAGATTACTAACATCAGACTCCCAGAGAGGTTACTGTATTTTATCTAATGTATGAACCTTGTCTCAACAGTTCTGAATTGTATCAACTTGTAGAAGAGAGGAGATTTACCACAACTTTACCAGCGTTAGTAAAGTAAGTTGCAGTCTATGAGGTGTTGTGATTATGACTGCAGTCAATCACAGTCAACTAGAGACATTCACAGTCAACCAGAGACATTCACAGTCAACCAGAGACATTCACAGTCAACCAGAGACATTCACAGTCAACCAGAGACATTCACAGTCAACTAGAGACATTCACAGTCAACCAGAAACATACACAGTCAAGCAGAAACATTCACAGTCAACTAGAGACATTCACAGTCAACCAGAAACATTCACAGTCAACCAGAGACATGCACAGTCAACCAGAAACATTCACAGTCAACCAGAGACATTCACAGTCAACTAGAGACATTCACAGTCAACTAGAGACATTCACAGTCAACCAGAAACATTCACAGTCAACCAGAAACATTCACAGTCAACCAGAGACATTCACAGTCAACTAGAGACATTCACAGTCAACTAGAGACATTCACAGTCAACCAGAGACATTCACAGTCAACTAGAGACATTCACAGTCAACCAGAGACATTCACAGTCGACCAGAGACATTCACAGTCGACCAGAGACATTCACAGTCAACCAGAGACATGCACAGTCAACCAGAGACATTCACAGTCAACCAGAAACATTCACAGTCAACCAGAAACAGTCACAGTCAACTAGAAACATACACAGTCAACTAGAAACATTCACAGTCAACCAGAAACATTCACAGTCAACCAGAAACAGTCACAGTCAACCAGAAACAGTCACAGTCAACCAGAAACAGTCACAGTCAACCAGAGACAATCACAGTCAACCAGAAACATTCACAGTCAACCAGAGACATTCACAGTCAACCAGAGACACAGCTTAGTGTCCCCCCTTCTCTCCCCATCTCCACTCTCTCTCCTTTCCCTCTCCCATCCCTCCCTCCCCCTCCCCTCCTCTCTCCCCCCTCTTTCTCCCTTCCTCCCCCTCTCCCTCCCTCTCCCCTCTCTCCTTTCCCTCTCCCCTCTATCCCTCCCTCTCTCCTTTCCCTCTCCCCTCTATCCCTCCCTCTCCCCCCTCTCTCCCTCCTCTCTCCCCCTTTCTCTCCCTCCTCTCTCTCCCTCTCACTCCCCTAACCCTAACCCTAAACATAACCCTAGCTCCTAACCCTAACCTCAACCCTAAACATAACCCTAACTCCTAACCCTAACCCTAACCTCAACCCTAAACATAACCCTAGCTCCTAACCCTAACCCTAACCTCAACCCTAAACATAACCCTAGCTCCTAACCCTAAACCTAACCTCCACCCTAAACATAACCCTAGCTCCTAACCCTAGCTCCTAACCTCAACCCTAAACATAACCCTAGCTCCTAACCCTAACCCTAACCTCAACTCTAAACATAACCCTAGCTCCTAACCCTAACCTCAACCCTAAACATAACCCTAGCTCCTAACCCTAACCTCAACCCTAAACATAACCCTAGCTCCTAACCCTAACCTCAACCCTAAACATAACTCTAGCTCCTAACCCTAACCCTAACCTCAACTCTAAACATGACCCTAGCTCCTAACCCTAAACCTCATTCTAACACTACTTCTAACCTGAACCCTAGAAAGAGCATTTGATTGTGGAATGTTGTCCCACTCCTCTTCAAAGTTGCTGGATATTGGAGGGAACTGGAATACGCTGTTGTACACGTCGATCCAGAGCATCCCAAACATGCTCATTGGGTGACATGTCTGGTGAGTATGCAGGCCATGGAAGAACTGGGACATTTTAAGCTTCCAGGAATTGTGTACAGATCCTTGCAACATGGGGCTGTGCATTATCATGCTGAAACATGAGGTGATGGTGGTGGATGAATGGCAGGACATTGGGCCTCAGGATCTCATGACGGTGTCTCTGTGCATTAACATGCTGAGACATGAGGTGATGGTGGAGGATGAATGGCAGGACATTGGGCCTCAGGATCTCATGACGGTGTCTCTGTGCATTCAAATTGCCATCAATATAATGCAATTGTGTTGGTTGTCTGTAGCTTATAGCTGCCCATACCATAACCCCACCATGGAGCACTCTGTTCACAATGTTGCACGCTGTCTGTCATCTGCCCGGTACAGTTGAAACCGGGATTCATCCGTGAAGAGCACACTTCTCCAGCGTGCCAGTGGCCATCGAAGGTGAGCATTTGCCAAATGAAGTCGGTGACGACGCCGAACTGCAGTCATGTCAAGACTCTGGTGACAATGGCACGCAGATGAGCTTCCCTGAGACAGTTTCTGACCGTTTTGTGCAGAAATTCTTTGGTTGTGCCAAACCCACAATTTCATCAGCTGTCAAGGTTTTATTATTTTATTTTATTTCAGCTTTATTTAACAAGGTAGACCAGTTGATATATGTGCAGATGAGGATATGCAAGTAGAAATACTGGTGTGCAAAAGAGCAGAAAAACTAAAACAAATATGGGGATGAGGTAGGTAGTTGGTTAGATGGACTATTTACAGATGAGCTGTGTACAGGTGGCTGGTCTCAGACGATCCCGCAGGTGAGGAAGCCGGATGTGGAGTGTTTTCACATGGTCTGTGGTTGTGAGGCCGATTGGATGCATTGCCAATTTCTCTAAAACGATGTTGGAGACGGCTTTCGTAGAGAAATAAACATTCAATTCTCTGACAACAGCTCTGGTGGACATTCCTGCAGTCAGCATGCCAAAACTTGAGACATCTGTAACAGTGTGTTGTGTGACAAAACTGCACATTTAAGAGTGGCTTTTTATTGTCCCCAGCACAAGGTGCACCTGTGTAATGATCATGCTGTTTAATCAGCTTCTTGATATGCCATACCTGTCAGGTGGATGGATTACCTTGGCAAAGGAGAAATGCTCACTAACAGGGATGTAACCAAATTTGTGCACAATATTTGAGAAAAGTAAGCTTTTATTTCAGCTCATGAAACATGGTACCAACACTTTACATTTTATATTTTTATGCGTTTATATTTTTGTTCAGTATAGGTCCCCTGAGGGGTAGCAGTTTATTACTGGAGCAGTTTTATGTTGTGATACTGAGAGCCGTATTACATAAGACACATTACATATATAGAGATATATTACTTATATAGAGACATATTACATATATAGAGACATATTACATAGAGACATATTACATATATAGAGACATATTACATATATAGAGACATATTACTTATATAGAGATATATTACATTTATAGAGACATATTACATATATAGAGACATGTTACTTATATAGAGACATATTACATAGAGACATATTACATATATAGAGACATATTACATATATAGAGACATATTACATATATAGAGACATATTACATAGAGACATATTACATAGAGACATGTTACATATATAGAGACATATTACATAGAGACATATTACATAGAGACATATTACATATATAGAGACATATTACATATATAGAGACATATTACATAGAGACATATTACTTATATAGAGATATATTACATTTATAGAGACATATTACATATATAGAGACATGTTACTTATATAGAGACATATTACATAGAGACATATTACATATATAGAGACATATTACATAGAGACATATTACATAGAGACATATTACATATATAGAGACATATTACATAGAGACATATTACATATATAGAGACATATTACATAGAGACATATTACATATATAGAGACATATTACATATATAGAGACATATTACATAGAGACATATTACATATATAGAGACATATTACATAGAGACATATTACATATATAGAGACATATTACATATATAGAGACATATTACATACAGACATACAGTTGAAGTCGGAAGTTTACATACACTTAAGTTGGAGTCATACAAACTCGTTTTTCAACCACTCCACAAATTTCTTGTTAACAAACTATAGTTTTGGCAAGTCGGTTAGGACATCTACCTTGTGCATGACACAAGTCATTTTTCCAACAATTGTTTACAGACAGATTATTTCACTTATAATTCCCTGTATCAATTCCAGTGGGTCAGAATGGCTTAAGGACAACAAAGTCAAGGTATTGGAGTGGCCATCACAAAGCCCTGACCTCAATCCTATTGAAAATTTGTGGGCAGAACTGAAAAAGCATGTGCAAGCAAGGAGACCTACAAACCTGACTCAGTTACACCAGCTCTGTCAGGAGGGATGGGCCAAAATTCACCCAATTTATTGTGGTAAACTTGTGGAAGGCTACCCAAAACGTTTGACGCAAGTTAAACAATTTCAAGGCAATGCTACCAAATACTAATTGAGTGTATGCAAACTCCTGACCCACTGGGAATGTGATGAAAGAAATAAAAGCTGAAATAAATCATTCTCTACTATTATTCTCACATTTCACATTCTCAAAAGAAAGTGGTGATCCTAACTGACCAAAGACAGGGAATTTTTACTAGGATTAAATGTTAGGAATTGTGAAAAACTGAGTTTAAATGTATTTGATAAGGTGTATGTAAACTTCCGACTTCAATGGTATTACATATATAGAGACATATTACATGGAGACATATTACATAGAGACATATTACATACATAGAGTCATATGACATACATAGAGTCATATGACATATATAGAGACATGTTACATATATAGAGACATATTACATTTATAGAGACATATTACATAAAGACATATTACATAAAGACATATTACATATACAAAGACATATTACATAGAGACATATTACATATATAGAGACATATTACATAAAGACATATTACATATATAGAGTCTTATTACATACATAGAGACATATTACTGTCATGTCCTGACCTGTAAAAGGGGTTATTTGTTATTGTAGTTGGTCAGGACGTGGCAGGGGGTGTTTGTTTTATGTGTTTCGGGGTTTGTGGTTAATGTTCCTTGTATAGCTTAGTAGCCTTACAGGACTGTTTCGTCGTTGTTTTTGTATACGTGTTTATTTTAGTTTTTCTTCTTCAATAAAAAGAAGATGAGTATACACGTTCCCGCTGCGTTTTGGTCCAATCCCTACGACACCCGTGACAGAACTACCCACCACAAACGGACCAAGAAGTGGAGGAAGGAGCAGCAGCAGAGCTCTGTGGAGTCATGGACATGGGAAGAGATTCTGGACGGGGCAGGACCTTGGCACCAGGCTGGGGAGTACTGGCGCCCTAAGGAGGAGCTGGAGGCAGCCAAGGTGGAGCGGCGCTATTATGAGGCATTATACGCACCGACAGGCAAGTGCGAGAGGCAGCCGCCCCCCATTTTTTGGGGGGGGGGCTGCCTCTCGCACTTGGGCACACGGTTAGTTTGGCTGGGTCTAGGGTAAGCCCTAAGCCAACTTCCCGTGTTTATTATGGGGAGCGTCTGGCAGTGAGAGCACCGGTGTATGCGGAAGTGCGCACGATTTCGCCCATGAGCATGCACAGTCCGGTGCGAGTGATCCCAGCTCCTCGCAAGTGCCGTGCTAGAGTAGGCATCCAGCCTGGAAGGAGGATGCCTGCGCAGCACATCTGGCCACCAGTGCGCCTCCTAGGCCCAGGCTACCCTACGCCTGCTCTACGCACGGCAGCCATCAGGCCTCTGCACAGCCCTGTTCACCCTGTGCCAGCACTCCGCTCATGCAGGGCTACTATTACCATCCAGCCAGGACGGGTTATGCAGGAGGTGCATTCCAGACCTCCAGTGCCTACTCATGGCCCGGTGTATCCAGTTCCTGCTCCTCGCACTAGCCCTGAGGTGCGTGTCTCTAGTGTGGCGCCTCCAAAGTCAGCACCACGCACCAGGCCTCCAGTGCGTCAGCCCAGTCTAGTACGTCCTGTTCCCGCTCCTCGCACTAGCCTTGGGGTGCATGTCTTCAGTCTGGTACCTCCAGTACCAGCCCCACGCACCAGGCCTCCAGTGCGTCAGCCCAGTCCAGCTCGTCCTGCTCCTCGCACTAGCCCTGTGGTGCGTGTCCCTAGTCTGGCGCCTCCTAAGCCAGCCCCATGCATCAGGCCTTCAGTGCGCAGTCCCCGTCCAGAGTGTCTATCAACAGTTCCCTGTCCAGAGTGTCCGGCAACAGTGCCCCGTCCAGAGTGTCCTGCAACAGTGCCCCGTCTAGAGATGGCCCACAGTTCGGAGCCTGCAGAGACGGCCCACAGTCCGGAACCAGCAGAGACAGCCCACAGTCCGGAGCCAGCAGAGACGGCCCACAGTCCGGAGCCTGCAGAGACGGCCCACAGTCCGGAACTGACAGAGACGGCCCACAGTCCGGAGCTGACAGAGACGGCCCACAGTCCAGAACCGGCAGAGACGGCCCACAGTCCGGAACCGACAGAGACGGCTCACAGTCCGGAACCGACAGAGACGCCACACAGTCCGGAACCGACAGAGATGGCCCACAGTCCGGAACCGACAGAGACGGCCTACAGTCCAGAACCGACAGAGATGGCCTACAGTCCGGAACCGACAGAGACGGCCTACAGTCCGGAACCGACAGAGTCACCCTACAGTCCGGAACCGGCGCAGCCAGAGTCGCCCTCCAGTCCGGAGCTCCCAGAGTCGCCCTCCAGTCCGGAGCTCCCAGAGTCGCCCTCCAGTCCGGAGCTCCCAGAGTCGCCCTCCAGTCCGGAGCTCCCAGAGTCGCCCTTCAGTCCGAGGTCTCCAGCGACGCGCCTCAGCCCGAGGCCTTCAGCGATGCGCCATAGCCCAGAGACTTCGGGAGGGGTAAAATTTAATAAGCATTTAGCGGGAGTGGACAGGTTAGGTTGGGGAGTAAGGCCGGAGCCTGAGCTACCTCCGTAGTAGGAGGTTGGGGAGGGGGGGGGTATAGAACAAGTACTGTCGGTGACGGTGGCCACCCTCCCTTACCCCCCTTTAGTTAGGATTAATATTTGTTTTGGGGTTTATTTTTTTTGTGTTTATTTTTGTGTGATGTGCTTCCGGGGTCTGCACCTTTGGTGGGGGGGGGGTACTGTCACGTCCTGACCAGCAAAAGGGGTTATTTGTTATTGTAGTTGGTCAGGACGTGGCAGGGGGTGTTTGTTTTATGTGTTTCGGGGTTTGTGGTTAATGTTCCTTGTATAGCTTAGTAGCCTTACAGGACTGTTTCGTCGTTGTTTTTGTATACGTGTTTATTTTTGTTTTCCTTCTTCAATAAAAAAGAAGATGAGTATACACGTTTCCGCTGCGTTTTGGTCCAATCCCTACGACACCCGTGACAATTACATATATAGAGACATATTACATAGAGGCATATTAATTATATAGAGACATATTACATATATAGAGACAGATTACATAAAGACATATTACATATATAGAGACATATTACATACACAGAGAAATATTACATATATAGAGACATATTACATATATAGAGACATATTACATAAAGACATATTACATATATAGAGACATATTACATAGACAGGCCTATTCCCTATATAGAGCACTACCTCTGACTGTGCAATCAACATCTTTATATATGTCTGTTGTGTTGTGTTACGGTACAGACTCCATCAGTAACGTTTCTCATCTCTAACGGTCTGTTATGTTGTGTTACGGTACAGACTCCATCAGTAACGTTTCTCACCTCTAACGGTCTGTTTTGTTGTGTTACGGTACAGACTCCATCAGTAACGTTTCTCATCTCTAACGGTCTGTTATGTTACGGTACAGACTCCATCGGTAACGTTTCTCATCTCTAACGGTCTGTTGTGTTACGGTACAGACTCCATCAGTAACGTTTCTCATCTCTAACGGTCTGTTATGTTGTGTTACGGTACAGACTCCATCGGTAACGTTTCTCATCTCTAACGGTCTGTTATGTTGTGTTACGGTACAGACTCCATCAGTAACGTTTCTCATCTCTAACGGTCTGTTATGTTGTGTTACAATACAGACTCCATCAGTAACGTTTCTCATCTCTAACGGTCTGTTGTGTTACGGTACAGACTCCATCAGTAACGTTTCTCATCTCTAACGGTCTGTTGTGTTACGGTACAGACTCCATCGGTAACGTTTCTCATCTCTAACGGTCTGTTATGTTGTGTTACGGTACAGACTCCATCAGTAACGTTTCTCACCTCTAACGGTCTGTTATGTTGTGTTACGGTACAGACTCCATCAGTAACGTTTCTCATCTCTAACGGTCTGTTATGTTACGGTACAGACTCCATCAGTAACGTTTCTCATCTCTAACGGCCTGTTATGTTGTGTTACAATACAGACTCCATCAGTAAC
>NC_138306.1:87717500-87730000 GCF_965601325.2 Salmo salar | reverse complement strand
CCATGTCAGCCTACCTGCTTCCCAGTCTGCTCCAGCACAATGCGCTCCAGCTCAGGTCAACCTACCAGCCTCCCAGTCTGCTCCACCCAGACAATCACCCACAACTGCAATCCTTATTGATTCAAATGGGAAGTTCTTAGTCCAGGAAAGATTATTCCCTAGACACCAGGTGTATAAGTTCTGGTGTCCTACAACTGACAGTGCAATGCAGCTACTCAGTCAGACCAGGATTGACACCCCCGACAACATCATCATCCACACTGGCACAAACCACCTTCATGCCAAAGGTGAAAATGTATCTGGGGCAGTGAGAAGAGTGGCAGAACGGGCACAGGCTCGGTTCCCAACAACCAATATAGTTGTGTCCACCCTCCTACCAAGAAAAGACTTCCCAGGACAGTTGATGGACAAAATAAATCAACAGATCACTGTGGACTGTGCCTCACTGCTCAACGTCTGAACGGCTCACCACCCCACTCTGACATGTCAACACTTATATGATAATGTACATCTTGATCAGGACAGTATCAGAACCTTTGCCAAGGACCTAAAAGATGCAACACTTGGCAGGGACCCACACACCCATCACCCCAGCAACAGAGGTCCCCCGCCTCACCTTCTGAAACAACAGTACCTCCACCATCCCCAGGAGAAAAGAGCCAGACACGGCTTATTACAGCACAGCTCTACTAGACCAGGTCCATCACAACACAGCTCTACTAGACCAGACCCATCACAACACAGATTTACCAGACCAGACCCATCACAACACAGCTCTACTAGACCAGGCCCATCACAACACAGCTCTACTAGACCAGGTCCATCACAGCACAGATTTACCAGACCAGACCCATCACAACACAGCTCTACTAGACCAGGCCCATCACAACACAGATTTACCAGACCAGACCCATCACAACACAGCTCTACTAGACCAGGCCCATCACAACACAGATTTACCAGACCAGACCCATCACAACACAGCTCTACTAGACCAGGCCCATCACAACACAGCTCTACTAGACCAGGCCCATCACAACACAGCTCTACTAGACCAGGTCCATCACAGCACAGCTCTACTAGACCTGGCCCATCACAACACAGCTCTACTAGACCAGACCCATCACAACACAGCTCTACTAGACCTGGCCCATCACAACACAGCTCTACTAGACCAGACCCATCACAACACAGCTCTACTAGACCTGGCCCATCACAACACAGCTCTACTAGACCAGGCCCATCACAACACAGCTCTACTAGACCAGGCCCATCACAACACAGCTCTACTAGACCAGGCCCATCACAACACAGCTCTACTAGACCAGGCCCATCACAACACAGCTCTACTAGACCAGGCCCATCACAACACAGCTCTACTAGACCAGGCCCATCACAACACAGCTCTACTAGACCAGACCCATCACAACACAGCTCTACTAGACCAGGCCCATCACAACACAGCTCAACTAGACCTGGCCCATCACAACACAGCTCTACTAGACCTGGTCCATCACAACACAGCTCTACTAGACCAGGCCCATCACAACACAGCTCTACTAGACCAGGCCCATCACAACACAGCTCTACTAGACCAGGCCCATCACAACACAGCTCTACTAGACCAGACCCATCACAACACAGCTCTACTAGACCAGGCCCATCACAACACAGCTCTACTAGACCAGGCCCATCACAACACAGCTCTACTAGACCAGGCCCATCACAACACAGCTCTACTAGACCAGACCCATCACAACACAGCTCTACTAGACCAGGCCCATCACAACACAGATTTACCAGACCAGACCCGCCTCAGGACAGCACGACTATACCCGTCCCATCACAACACAGCTCTACTAGACCAGGCCCAACACAACACAGCTCTACTAGACCAGGCCCAACACAACACAGCTCTACTAGACCAGGCCCATCACAACACAGCTCTACTAGACCCGGCCCATCACAACACAGCTCTACTAGACCAGGCCCATCACAACACAGCTCTACTAGACCTGGTCCATCACAACACAGCTCTACTAGACCTGGTCCATCACAACACAGCTCTACTAGACCAGGCCCATCACAACACAGCTCTACTAGACCAGGCCCATCACAACACAGCTCTACTAGACCAGATCACAACACAGCTCTACTAGACCTGGCCCATCACAACACAGCTCTACTAGACCTGGTCCATCACAACACAGCTCTACTAGACCAGGCCCATCACAACACAGCTCTACTAGACCTGGCCCATCACAACACAGCTCTACTAGATCAGATCACAACACAGCTCTACTAGACCAGGCCCATCACAACACAGCTCTACTAGACCAGGCCCATCACAACACAGCTCTACTAGACCAGGCCCATCACAACACAGCTCTACTAGACCTGGCCCATCACAACACAGCTCTACTAGACCAGATCACAACACAGCTCTACTAGACCAGGCCCAACACAACACTGCTCTACTAGACCAGGCCCAACACAACACAGCTCTACTAGACCAGGCCCATCACAACACAGCTCTGATCACTACTCCAGTGTCGGACAGAACACTGTCCTTCAGAGAAGTACACCACATGATGCAGTCCACACCATGTATCATTCAGATCATCAGCCTACATATGCTGAGGTAACCTCTGGCAAAAGACACCTAGAACAATCAGAGATAGGAGAGGTGCACCAACTACTGCAACTAATATGCAGACTACTGAGCTAGACAGACTCTTTAATTCACACACACACACACACACACACACACACACACACACACACACACACACACACACACCACACACACACACACACACACACACAGGGTTGCCGATTGCATTGTACTTATTTTTCATGCAATCTTATTCCATTCTTATTCATTTGTTTACAACTATTCTTAATTTTATTGGCACCGGTATTATAGTAATGTATGTATGTATGTATGTATGTATGTATATTATTATTATTTTGGTTTTTTTCAATGTACTTTACTCAAACCAGTGAATATCACTTATTATAAATGAGATCATTAACTATCAGCTCTTGGAATATCCAGGGACTATACTCTTCACATTTTGGTTATAAAACAACAAATCCAGAATGGATTAAAAACATCAAGGGACAGGACATCATAATCCAACTGGAAACATGGTGTCGTGGAGACATAGATACTCAGTGTCCCTCAGGCCATAGAGAAAGTTTACTACCATCAATCAAACATAAAAATGTTAAACGGGCCAAGACTCAGGTGGAATCATCATTTGGCATAAGCAGGACTTAGCACTGAATGAAATGAAAAAAGGTACCAGTCACATTTGGCTAAAACTTAACAAAGGTACAATCTACTGTGACAATGATGTATACATATGTGCAGCTTATATTCCTCCTTCAGATTCACCATATTATGATGATCAGTTTTTCCACAATCTCCACACAGAAATCATTACATTTCAGGCAGAGGGTAAAGTGCTTCTTTGTGGAGATTTCAATGCAAGAACAGGTTCTGAGCCTGACTACACTGATGAGGGAGGTAACCACCATATATTTGGACACCCCTCCTTGTACAGTAGCCCTATTATAAATAATAGAAACAGTCCTGACCAAATACTGAACAAAAATGGGAAGGAGTTAGTGCATCTCTGTCGAGCCTTAGGCCTGTACATGCTTAATGGTAGAATCAGAGGGGACTCTTTAGGTCGGTTTACTTACTGCTCAGCTCTTGGGACAAGTGTAGTCGATTATGCCATCACTGACATTGACCCCTCCTCCATTAGTGCATTCACTGTCAGACCACAGACACCATTGTCAGATCACAGTCAGATCAACGTGTTTCTGAAGAAATTAACCGGCAATACTCATTCAAAAAAACAGCCCAATAAACTCTACAACATAAACCCATCGTACAGATGGGCTCCAAACAGTGCAGAGAGATTCATTGAAACGTTGAACTCAAATGAAATGATGAACTCTATACAGTTTTTCAATAACTCACAATACCAAAACAATAAAGATGGTGTCAATTCGGCTACTCAAAACATCAACTGCATATTCCAAAAAGCAGCATCGAAAGCAAATTTGAGAAAACCAAAGAAATGCAACCTCAGAAACAAAAAAACAAAATGTTTCTGATAAATGGTTTGATAATGAATGTAAAACAATCAGAAAACACCTAAGACAAATGTCAAATGAAAAACATAAGCAGCAAAACAACCCAGAGCTACGATATGAATATTTTGAAACTCTGAAACAGTATAAACAAACACTGAAACGCAAGAAATTGAATTATACCAACAAGACACTTGATGAAATTGAAAACGCAATTGACCAAAATCAGTTCTGGGACATGTGGAACAATTTAAGCACAACAAAGCCACAGGAATTAGGCATACAAGATGTAGGAATTTGGAAAATGTATTTTGATAATCAATACAAAAACATCCCACAAAAAGACTTACAACAGAACCAATTAGAAATGAAAGAAAAATTGAACATCCTTGAATCAGTCATTAAAAACAACCAAAATCCATTAGATTACCCAATAACCCAACAAGAACTAAATGAAAAGCTCAAATCTATTAAATCAAAGAAGGCTTGTGGTCTAGACAACATCAGAAATGAAATGCTGAAAAACAGCACAACTGAGTTGCAAAATGCTATGCTTAAATTGTTCAACATGGTTTTAACTTCTGGTTGCTTCCCTGATGTCTGGAACCAGGGGCTCATCTCCCCTATCCACAAAAGTGGAGACAAATCAGACCCCAATAATTACAGGGGAATTTGTGTAAACAGTAACTTGGGAAAGGTTTTCTGTAGCATTTTGAATTCAAGAATTCAAACCTTTCTTCAAGAAAAAAATGTAATAAGTAAATGTCAAATTGGCTTTCTCCCTAACCATCGCACTACTGACCATATATACACCTTACACACACTAATTAATAAACACGTCCACCAAAAAAAAGAGGGCAAAATCTTTGCTTGCTTTATTGACTTTAAAAAAGCATTTGATTCTATTTGGCATGAAGGGCTATTCTACAAAATTCTCCAAAGTGGGCTTGGTGGTAAGGTGTATGACTTAATAAAATGTATGTACACAGAAAATAAATGTGCAATAAAAATCAAAAACCAAAGAACAGAATTATTTTCACAATGTCGAGGTGTGAGGCAAGGCTGCAGTTTGAGTCCAAACCTTTTCAACATTTATATCAATGAATTAGCAGACATGTTGGACCATTCTCCAGCCCCAGGACTCACACTATTTGACACAGAGGTGAAATACCTGCTATATGCTGATGACTTGGTACTTCTATCACCAACCAAAGAAGGTCTTCAACAAAACATTAATATTCTAGAGCAATATTGCCATAATTGGGCCCTGGCAGTAAATTTCCAAAAAACGAAAATCATGATTTTCCAAAAGAAAACCAGATGTCAGAAACACAAATATAAATTCACCCTGAACAACACCATCATTGAACACACTAAAAATTACACCTACCTTGGTCTGACCATATCTGCATCGGGAAACTTTAATATGGCAGTGAATGCACTCAAAGAAAAAGCCCGCAGAACATTGTATGCAATAAAAATGAAATTATTCTAAATCAACATCCCAATTAGAATTTTGACCAAAATATTTGACAGTGTAATCCTACCAATAGCTCTTTACGGAAGTGAGGTTTGGGGGCCACTCAATAAACTGGACTTTAAAATGTGGGACAAACATCCAATTGAAGCCCTACATGCAGAATTCTGTCGGAAAATCCTACAAGTCCAGAGAAATACACCAACTAATGCATGTAGGGCAGAATTGGGCCGCTTTCCAGTAATAATGAAAATACAGAAAAGATCATAAAAATTTTGGCTACATCTAAATTCAAGTCCAAATTCAAGTCTGCAATTTAAAGCACTCCAAACCCAAGAGCTGAGCCCAGAAACGAGCCCTCTCAGTCAGCTGGTGTTGGACCTCACCAACCAAGCTGACACCCGCACTGCTTCAAAAGAAAGAATTCAAATAAACAAAATCATGAACCAATCAAAGGACTCATATTTACAACATTGGAAAAATGAAACAAAATCCCAAAGCCGACTAAATTGCTATCTGACCCTAAACAGAGAATATGAATTGGCTGATTATCTCTACTCTGTCAGAGATAGGAAGCAGAGACAGATCCTTACCAAGTACCGGCTGAGTGACCACCGATTGGCAATAGAAACCGGCAGACATAAAAAGACATGGCTACCCAAAGAGGAGCGTGTATGTGGTCACTGCACGACAGGGGAGGTAGAGACAGAGATGCACTTTCTCCTTTACTGTGATAAATATTCCTCACAAAGAGATTCCTTATTCACAGAAATGACTACATTTATTCCAAATTTGAACTTATTAAACCCAGAGGAAAAACTAAAAATACTCATGGGCGAAGGAGCAATGGCTCCTCTTGCAGCCAAATATGTATTTGCCTGCCATAGCCTGAGGGACACTGAATAATAACATCTGCATAGTAAACAGTAACTTACTTATTATTACTATTATTGTTATTACTGTTATTGTTATTTCTATTATTATTGTTGTTTATCATTCCAAATAGTAGTGGTATGAGTAGTAATGGTAATGATAACAGTTTAGTGATGGTGGTAGTAGTGGTATGGGTAGTAATGGTAATGATAACAGTTTAGTGATGGTGGTAGTAGTAGTGGTATGTGTAGTAATGGTAATGATAGCAGTTTAGTGATGGTGGTGGTAGTGGTGGTATGGGTGGTAATGGTAATGATAGCAGTTTAGTGATGGTGGTAGTAGTAGTGGTATGTGTAGTAATGGTAATGATAGCAGTTTAGTGATGGTGGTAGTAGTAGTGGTAATGATGACAGTAGTTGTAGTACTGATGTAATGGTGAAGATGACCGTTATTTAGTTATAAGTTAGTTATAGATTCATTTTCCATATTTAGATTTTTATACTTATTGCATTCTACTATTTTACTATTATTTTACTACTATTTTATTGTTATTATTTTTAATTTTGTATTATTATTTACTGCCATTTTATATTATTATTTGTTATTGTTTATAATTGTATTACAATGTATATTGTATACATTGTTGCTTTGGCAATATTAACACAATGTTTTTCATGCCAATAAAGCAGCTTGAATTTGAATTAGAATTTGAATTTGAGAGAGAGAGAGAGAGAATATGAGAGCCAAATATGTATTTGCCTGCCATAGCCTGATGGACACTGAATAATAACATCTGCATAGTAAGCAGTAACTTACTTATTATTACTATTATTTATTGTTGTTTATCATTCCAAATAGTAGTGGTAAGGGTGGTAATGGTAATGATAGCAGTTTAGTGATGGTGGTAGTAGTAGTAGTGGTATGGGTGGTAATGGTAATGATAGCAGTTTAGTGATGGTGGTGGTAGTAGTGGTATGGGTGTTAATGGTAAGGATAGCAGTTTAGTGGTGGTGGTAGTAGTAGTGGTATGGGTGGTAATGGTAATGATAACAGTTTAGTGATGGTGGTGGTAGTAGTAGTGGTATGGGTGGTAATGGTAATGATAGCAGTTTAGTGATGGTGGTAGTAGTAGTAGTGGTATGGGTGGTAATGGTAATGATAGCAGTTTAGTGATGGTGGTAGTAGTAGTAGTGGTATGGGTGGTAATGGTAATGATAGCAGTTTAGTGATGGTGGTGGTAGTAGTGGTATGGGTGGTAATGGTAATGATAGCAGTTTAGTGATGGTGGTGGTAGTAGTGGTATGGGTGGTAATGGTAATGATAGCAGTTTAGTGATGGTGGTGGTAGTAGTAGTGGTATGGGTAGTAATGGTAATGATAACAGTTTAGTGATGGTGGTGGTAGTAGTAGTGGTATGGGTAGTAATGGTAATGATAACAGTTTAGTGATGGTGGTGGTAGTAGTAGTGGTATGGGTGGGGATGGTAATGATAGCAGTTTAGTGATGGTGGTAGTAGTAGTAGTGGTATGGGTGGTAATGGTAATGATAACAGTTTAGTGATGGTGGTGGTAGTAGTAGTGGTATGGGTGGTAATGGTAATGATAACAGTTTAGTGATGGTGGTAGCAGTAGTAGTAGTGGTATGGGTAGTAATGGTAATGATAACAGTTTAGTGATGGTGGTAGTGGTAGTAGTGGTATGGGTGGTAATGGTAATGTTAACAGTTTAGTGATGGTGGTAGTGGTAGTAGTGGTATGGGTAGTAATGGTAATGATAACAGTTTAGTGATGGTGGTGGTGGTAGTAGTGGTATGGGTGGTAATGGTAATGTTAACAGTTTAGTGATGGTGGTAGTGGTAGTAGTGGTATGGGTAGTAATGGTAATGTTAACAGTTTAGTGATGGTGGTGGTAGTAGTAGTGGTATGGGTGGTAATGGTAATGATAACAGTTTAGTGATGGTGGTAGTAGTAGTAGTGGTATGGGTGGGGATGGTAATGATAGCAGTTTAGTGATGGTGGTGGTAGTAGTGGTATGGGTGGTAATGGTAATGATAGCAGTTTAGTGATGGTGGTGGTAGTAGTAGTGGTATGGGTGTTAATGGTAATGATAACAGTTTAGTGATGGTGGTAGTAGTAGTAGTGGTATGGGTAGTAATGGTAATGATAACAGTTTAGTGATGGTGGTAGTAGTAGTAGTGGTATGGGTGGTAATGGTAATGATAACAGTTTAGTGATGGTGGTAGTAGTAGTAGTGGTATGGGTAGTAATGGTAATGATAACAGTTTAGTGATGGTGGTAGTAGTAGTAGTGGTATGGGTAGTAATGGTAATGATAACAGTTTAGTGATGGTAGTAGTAGTAGTGGTATGGGTGGTAATGATAGCAGTTTAGTGATGGTGGTAGTAGTAGTAGTGGTATGGGTGGTAATGGTAATGATAACAGTTTAGTGATGGTGGTGGTGGTAGTAGTGGTATGGGTGGTAATGGTAATGATAACAGTTTAGTGATGGTGGTAGTGGTAGTATGGGTGGTAATGGTAATGATAGCAGTTTAGTGATGGTGGTAGTAGTAGTAGTGGTATGGGTGGTAATGGTAATGATAACAGTTTAGTGATGGTGGTAGTGGTAGTATGGGTGGTAATGGTAATGATAGCAGTTTAGTGATGGTGGTAGTAGTAGTAGTGGTATGGGTGGTAATGGTAATGATAGCAGTTTAGTGATGGTGGTAGTAGTAGTGGTATGGGTGGTAATGGTAATGATAACAGTTTAGTGATGGTGGTAGTGGTGGTATGGGTGGTAATGGTAATGATAGCAGTTTAGTGATGGTGGTGGTAGTAGTAGTGGTATGGGTAGTAATGGTAATGATAACAGTTTAGTGATGGTGGTGGTAGTAGTGGTATGGGTGGTAATGGTAATGATAGCAGTTTAGTGATGGTGGTGGTAGTAGTGGTATGGGTGGTAATGGTAATGGTAGCAGTTTAGTGGTGGTGGTAGTAGTAGTGGTATGGGTGGTAATGGTAATGATAGCAGTTTAGTGATGGTGATAGTAGTAGTAGTGGTATGGGTGGTAATGGTAATGATAACAGTTTAGTGATGGTGGTAGTAGTAGTAGTGGTATGGGTGGTAATGGTAATGATAACAGTTTAGTGATGGTGGTGGTAGTAGTAGTAGTGGTATGGGTGGTAATGGTAATGATAGCAGTTTAGTGATGGTGGTAGTAGTAGTAGTGGTATGGGTGGTAATGGTAATGATAGCAGTTTAGTGATGGTGGTAGTAGTAGTAGTGGTATGGGTGGTAATGGTAATGATAGCAGTTTAGTGATGGTGGTAGTAGTAGTAGTGGTATGGGTGGTAATGGTAATGATAGCAGTTTAGTGATGGTGGTAGTAGTAGTGGTATGGGTGGTAATGGTAATGATAACAGTTTAGTGATGGTGGTAGTAGTAGTGGTATGGGTGGTAATGGTAATGATAGCAGTTTAGTGATGGTGGTGGTAGTATGGGTGGTAATGGTAATGATAGCAGTTTAGTGATGGTGGTGGTAGTAGTAGTGGTATGGGTAGTAATGGTAATGATAACAGTTTAGTGATGGTGGTGGTAGTAGTAGTGGTATGGGTAGTAATGGTAATGATAACAGTTTAGTGATGGTGGTAGTGGTAGTAGTGGTATGGGTGGTAATGGTAATGTTAACAGTTTAGTGATGGTGGTAGTGGTAGTAGTGGTATGGGTGGTAATGGTAATGTTAACAGTTTAGTGATGGTGGTGGTAGTAGTAGTGGTATGGGTGGTAATGGTAATGATAACAGTTTAGTGATGGTGGTAGTGGTGGTATGGGTGGTAATGGTAATGATAGCAGTTTAGTGATGGTGGTGGTAGTAGTAGTGGTATGTGTAGTAATGGTAATGATAACAGTTTAGTGATGGTGGTGGTGGTAGTAGTGGTATGGGTGGTAATGGTAATGATAACAGTTTAGTGATGGTGGTAGTAGTAGTGGTATGGGTGGTAATGGTAATGATAGCAGTTTTGTGATGGTGGTAGTAGTAGTAGTGGTATGGGTGGTAATGGTAATGATAACAGTTTAGTGATGGTGGTAGTAGTAGTAGTGGTATGGGTGGTAATGGTAATGATAACAGTTTAGTGATGGTGGTGGTAGTAGTGGTATGGGTGGTAATGGTAATGATAACAGTTTAGTGATGGTGGTAGTAGTAGTGGTATGGGTGGTAATGGTAATGATAGCAGTTTTGTGATGGTGGTAGTAGTAGTAGTGGTATGGGTGGTAATGGTAATGATAACAGTTTAGTGATGGTGGTAGTGGTGGTATGGGTGGTAATGGTAATGATAGCAGTTTAGTGATGGTGGTGGTAGTAGTAGTGGTATGTGTAGTAATGGTAATGATAACAGTTTAGTGATGGTGGTAGTAGTAGTGGTAATGATGATAGTAGTTGTAGTACTGATGTAATGGTGAAGATGACCGTTATTTAGTTATAAGTTAGTTATAGATTCATTTTCCATATTTAGATTTTTATATTTATTACATTCTACTATTTTACTATTATTTTACTACTATTTTATTGTTATTATTTTTATATTTAATTTTGTATTATTATTTACTGCCGTTTTATATTATTATTATTATTACAATGTATATTGTATATTGTTTTGGCAATATTGACACACTGTTTTTCATGCCAATAAAGCAGCTTGAATTTGAATTTGAGAGAGAGAGACAGACAGAGACAGAGGGGGAGAGAGAGACACACACACAAAGAGAAATTCTTATTTACAATGATGGCCTACCAAAAGGCAAAAGGCCTCCTGCGGGGACGGGGGCTGGGATTAAAATAACAAATTAATACAAATATAAATATAGGACAAAACACACATGATGACAAGAGAGACCTAAGACAACAACATAGCAAGGCACACATGACAACACAGCATGGTAGCAACACAGCATAACAACAACATGGTAGCATCACAACATGGTAGCAACACAAAACATGGTACAAATATTATTGGGCACAGACAACAGCACAAAGGGCCAGAAGGTAGAGACAACAATAAATCATGTGAAGCTGCCACAACTGTCAGTCAGAGTGTCCATGACTGAGTCTTTGAATGAAGAGATGGAGATAAAACTGTCCTGTTTGAGTGTTTGTTGCAGCTCGTTCCAGTCGCTAGCTGCAGATAAAATGTAGATAAACTCGAGGACTTATACAGGATACTAACGTCAACATCAAAACCTTCAATCCAAATCACAATTCCAGACCTAAAACCTTGATTTCAGACTAAATGACCTGAATGGACTATCACTACTACCAAGGACTATCAAGAAAAAAACGTGTAACAAACCAAAACGTGGAGAAGAAACCCAGAGGAACCTGGAAATACCATCCAACACAACACTGAGTGAGTAGAGTTCAGTCTGAAGCTACTTCCAAGCCCCAAAATAAAAGACAATCATCTCTAGGTCATTAGTTATATAAAGCTTATTAAATAAGGCTACTAAGCTACCAAGCAGCTTGGAGAGAAACTGACCAGGCTGCAACTTCAATTAGCCCTGAACTGTGAAGGGAGAGGTGTGAAAACTCTTGAGCCTAACAATGGCAGGAGAGTTTTACAAAGAGAGAGCACAGCAGGAAAAGCTCTCTCTGTGACGACTCCCATCCCCCATCCTGAGTGAGTCTGATCACACCTCTTCAAACTGCCCCCCCCCCCCCCCAGGACTGAACACTCCCAGGTCCCACAACTGCACTGCTCCTCCAGCATTGAGAGGGATACATTCACAGAGCTGGAGAGAGACATGGAGGAGCTCAGAGATCTAGTCCACACAATCCAGACAGAACAAAATCAGGTGGAAACTGAGCTGCACTTCCTAACCTCCTGCCCAATATATGACCATATTAGAGACACATATTTCCCTCAGATTACACAGATCCACAAAGAATTAGAAAACAAACCGATTTTGATAAACTCCCATATCTACTGGGTGAAATATCACAGTGTGACATCACAGCAGCAAGATGTGTGACCTGTTGCCACAAGAAAAGGTC
>NC_138306.1:87637500-87715000 GCF_965601325.2 Salmo salar | reverse complement strand
AACCCATCTATATATATATATAGCTACTGACCTGGGGAACCCATCTATATATATAGCTACTGACTGGGGAACCCATCTATATATATATATATAGCTACCGTACTGGGGAACCCATCTATATATATATGTAGCTACTGTACTGGGGAACCCATCTATATATATATATAGCTACCGTACTGGGGAACCCATCTATATATATATATATATAGCTACTGACTGGGGAACCCATCTATATATATAGCTACTGACTGGGGAACCCATCTATATATATATATAGCTACCGTACTGGGGAACCCATCTATATATATATGTAGCTACTGACTGGGGAACCCCATCTATATATATATATAGCTACTGTACTGGGGAACCCATCTATATATATATGTAGCTACTGTACTGGGGAACCCATCTATATATATATATATATATATATAGCTACTGACTGGGGAACCCATCTATATATATAGCTACTGTACTGGGGAACCCATCTATATATATATAGCTACTGACTGGGGAACCCATCTATATATATAGCTACTGTACTGGGGAACCCATCTATATATATAGCTACTGACTGGGGAACCCATCTATATATATATAGAGCTACTGTACTGGGGAACCCATCTATATATATATGTAGCTACTGTACTGGGGAACCCATCTATATATATATATATATAGCTACTGACTGGGGATCCCATCTATATATATAGCTACTGGACTGGGGAACCCATCTATATATATATAGCTACTGACTGGGGAACCCATCTATATATATAGCTACTGTACTGGGGAACCCATCTATATATATAGCTACTGACTGGGGAACCCATCTATAGAGATAGCTACTGACTGGGGAACCCATCTATATATATAGCTACTGTACTGGGGAACCCATCTATATATATATAGCTACTGACTGGGAACCCATCTATATATATATAGCTACTGTACTGGGGAACCCATCTATATATATATAGCTACTGACTGGGGAACCCATCTATATACACTTATATAGCTACTGACTGGGGAACCCATCTATATATATATATATATATATAGCTACTGTACTGGGGAACCCATCTATATATATAGCTACTGTACTGGGGAACCCATCTATATATATATAACTACTGACTGGGGAACCCATCTATATATATAGCTACTGTACTGGGGAACCCATCTATATATATAGCTACGTACTGGGGAACCCATCTATATATATATATATATATACATAGCTACTGTACTGGGGAACCCATCCATCTATCTATCTATCTATCTATCTATCTATCTATCTATCTATCTATCTATCTATCTATCTATCTATCTATCTATCTATCTATCTATCTATCTATCTATCTATCTATCTATCTATCTATCTATCTATCTATATATATATATATATATATATATATATATATATATATATAGCTACTGACTGGGGAACCCATCTATATATATATATAGCTACCGTACTGGGGAACCCATCTATATATATATGTAGCTACTGTACTGGGGAACCCATCTATATATATATATATATATAGCTACTGACTGGGAAACCCATCTATATATATAGCTACTGTACTGGGGAACCCATCTATATATATATAGCCACTGTACTGGGGAACCCATCTATATATATATAGCTACTGACTGGGGAACCCATCTATATATATATAGCTACTGTACTGGGGAACCCATCTATATATATATAGCTACTGTACTGGGGAACCCATCTATATATATATAGCTACTGACTGGGGAACCCATCTATATATATAGCTACTGACTGGGGAACCCATCTATATATATATATAGCTACCGTACTGGGGAACCCATCTATATATATATATATAGCTACTGACTGGGGAACCCATCTATATATATAGCTACTGACTGGGGAACCCATCTATATATATATATAGCTACCGTACTGGGGAACCCATCTATATATATATGTAGCTACTGACTGGGGAACCCATCTATATATATATATAGCTACTGTACTGGGGAACCCATCTATATATATATGTAGCTACTGTACTGGGGAACCCATCTATATATATATATATATATAGCTACTGACTGGGGAACCCATCTATATATATAGCTACTGTACTGGGGAACCCATCTATATATATATAGCTACTGACTGGGGAACCCATCTATATATATAGCTACTGTACTGGGGAACCCATCTATATATATAGCTACTGACTGGGGAACCCATCTATATGTATAGCTACTGACTGGGGAACCCATCTATATATATATAGCTACTGTACTGGGGAACCCATCTATATATATATAGCTACTGTACTGGGGAACCCATCTATATATATATATATATACATAGCTACTGTACTGGGGAACCCATCCATCTATCTATCTATCTATCTATCTATCTATCTATCTATCTATCTATCTATCTATCTATCTATCTATCTATCTATCTATCTATCTATCTATCTATCTATCTATCTATCTATCTATCTATCTATCTATCTATCTATCTATCTATCTATCTATCTATCTATCTATCTATCTATCTATCTATCTATCTATCTATCTATCTATCTATATATATATATATATATATATATATATAGCTACTGACTGGGGAACCCATCTATATATATATATAGCTACCGTACTGGGGAACCCATCTATATATATATGTAGCTACTGTACTGGGGAACCCATCTATATATATATATATATATATAGCTACTGACTGGGGAACCCATCTATATATATAGCTACTGTACTGGGGAACCCATCTATATATATATAGCCACTGTACTGGGGAACCCATCTATATATATATAGCTACTGACTGGGGAACCCATCTATATATATATAGCTACTGTACTGGGGAACCCATCTATATATATATAGCTACTGTACTGGGGAACCCATCTATATATATATAGCTACTGACTGGGGAACCCATCTATATATATAGCTACTGACTGGGGAACCCATCTATATATATATATATAGCTACCGTACTGGGGAACCCATCTATATATATATGTAGCTACTGTACTGGGGAACCCATCTATATATATATATATAGCTACCGTACTGGGGAACCCATCTATATATATATATATAGCTACTGACTGGGGAACCCATCTATATATATAGCTACTGACTGGGGAACCCATCTATATATATATATAGCTACCGTACTGGGGAACCCATCTATATATATATGTAGCTACTGACTGGGGAACCCATCTATATATATATATAGCTACTGTACTGGGGAACCCATCTATATATATATGTAGCTACTGTACTGGGGAACCCATCTATATATATATATATATATAGCTACTGACTGGGGAACCCATCTATATATATAGCTACTGTACTGGGGAACCCATCTATATATATATAGCTACTGACTGGGGAACCCATCTATATATATAGCTACTGTACTGGGGAACCCATCTATATATATAGCTACTGACTGGGGAACCCATCTATATGTATAGCTACTGACTGGGGAACCCATCTATATATATAGCTACTGTACTGGGGAACCCATCTATATATATATAGCTACTGACTGGGGAACCCATCTATATATATATAGCTACTGTACTGGGGAACCCATCTATATATATATAGCTACTGACTGGGGAACCCATCTATATACACTTATATAGCTACTGACTGGGGAACCCATCTATATATATATATATATATATAGCTACTGTACCTGGGGAACCCATCTATATATATAGCTACTGTACTGGGGAACCCATCTATATATATATAGCTACTGTACTGGGGAACCCATCTATATATATATAGCTACTGACTGGGGAACCCATCTATATATATAGCTACTGTACTGGGGAACCCATCTATATATATATAGCTACTGTACTGGGGAACCCATCTATATACACTTATATAGCTACTGACTGGGGAACCCATCTATATATATATATAGCTACTGACTGGGGAACCCATCTATATATATATAGCTACTGTACTGGGGAACCCATCTATATATATAGCTACTGTACTGGGGAACCCATCTATATATATATAGCTACTGACTGGGGAACCCATGTATTTATATAGCTACTGTACTGGGGAACCCATGTATTTATATAGCTACTGTACTAGGGAACCCATGTATTTATATAGCTACTGTATGTAGCTTAATGCAGAGTACTCAAAATGCATCAGCTTGATGGCTCCAATTTGACAGAGGCCTGAAGCGTCCAATTAAATTCTCTCCCCAAATGTGCACTTGTCCTCCCTTTCATTCTCCATCAAATAAACATGATGGAAATTCCCTCCAGCCTATCCAGTGCCTGCACCACCCCATGCTTTAAAACCCTGAGTTGAAGTGAACGAGTACACATATCAAGGAGAAGGGAAGGGGATTGGAACGCAAGCATGTGGTTGAAGGAGTGGGGTAATAAGGGGAGGAGTGGGGTAATAAGGGGAGGAGTGGGGTAATAAGGAGAGTAGCGGGGTAATAAGGGGAGGAGTGGGGTAATAAGGGGAGTAGCGGGGTAATAAGGGGAGGAGTTGGGTAATAAGGGGAGGAGTGGGGTAATAAGGGGAGGAGTGGGGTAATAAGGGGAGGAGTGGGGTAATAAGGGGAGGAGCGGGGTAATAAGGGGGGTAGCGGGGTAATAAGGGGAGGAGTGGGGTAATAAGGGTAGTAGCGGGGTAATAAGGGGGGTAGCGGGGTAATAAGGGGAGGAGTGGGGTAATAAGGGTAGGAGCGGGGTAATAAGGGGAGGAGTGGGGTAATAAGGGGAGGAGCGGGGTAATAAGGGGAGGAGTGGGGTAATAAGGGGAGGAGTGGGGTAATAAGGGGAGGAGCGGGGTAATAAGGGGGGTAGCGGGGTAATAAGGGGAGAGGTGGGGTAATAAGGGGAGGAGTGGGGTAATAAGGGGAGTAGCGGGGTAATAAGGAGAGTAGCGGGGTAATAAGGGGAGGAGCGGGGTAATAAGGAGAGGAGTGGGGTAATAAGGGGAGGAGTGGGGTAATAAGGAGAGAAGCGGGGTAATAAGGGGAGGAGCGGGGTAATAAGGGGGGTAGCGGGGTAATAAGGGGAGGAGTGGGGTAATAAGGGTAGGAGTGGGGTAATAAGGGGAGTAGTGGGGTAATAAGGGGAGGAGTGGGGTAATAAGGGTAGGAGTGGGGTAATAAGGGGAGTAGTGGGGTAATAAGGGGAGGAGTGGGGTAATAAGGGGAGTAGCGGGGTAATAAGGGGAGGAGCGGGGTAATAAGGGGAGGAGTGGGGTAATAAGGGGAGGAGTGGGGTAATAAGGGGAGAGGTGGGGTAATAAGGGGAGGAGTGGGGTAATAAGGGGAGGAGTGGGGTAATAAGGAGAGTAGCGGGGTAATAAGGGGAGGAGCGGGGTAATAAGGGGAGGAGCGGGGTAATAAGGGGAGGAGCGGGGTAATAAGGAGAGAAGCGGGGTAATAAGGAGAGTAGCGGGGTAATAAGGGGAGGAGCGGGGTAATAAGGGTAGGAGTGGGGTAATAAGGAGAGTAGCGGGGTAATAAGGAGAGTAGCGGGGTAATAAGGGGAGGAGTGGGGTAATAAGGAGAGTAGCGGGGTAATAAGGGGAGGAGTGGGGTAATAAGGGGAGTAGCGGGGTAATAAGGGGGGTAGCGGGGTAATAAGGGGAGGAGTGGGGTAATAAGGGTAGGAGCGGGGTAATAAGGGGAGGAGTGGGGTAATAAGGGGAGGAGCGGGGTAATAAGGGGAGGAGTGGGGTAATAAGGGGAGGAGTGGGGTAATAAGGGGAGGAGCGGGGTAATAAGGAGAGTAGCGGGGTAATAAGGGGAGGAGTGGGGTAATAAGGGGAGTAGCGGGGTAATAAGGGTAGGAGCGGGGTAATAAGGGGAAGAGCGGGGTAATAAGGGGAGGAGTGGGGTAATAAGGGTAGGAGAGGGGTAATAAGGGGAGGAGTATATAGAAAGAGAAAGCAGAATGGAACCCTAAATCCTACAGTGCACTACTTTTGATTGTGGCCCAGAGGGAGGGCTCTAAAGAGCTAAGTTTGCCATGGCGACTGAGTGACAAGCCTGAGGGGGAGAGATAGAGGAAGGGATAGAGGGGCTTAATTTCTACAGAGAGATAGCTAGTCTCCTCTCGCTTCCTCTCCCACCCTCCCCTTCTCTCCTGAGCTGCAGTCAGACATACAGAGCTGGGGCTTTATGTTGGAGGAGATATCAGGGGCAAGGTTAAGGCTCACTTGGTATAGTTGCAACTTGCAGCAGTAACAGATTTTCAAAGCTATTGCCTTTAGAAAACAATTTGCTGCAACTATATCAAGTCAGTGCTGTCTGGGATGGGGCAGGAATAACATTTTGTCAGAAAACAAGTTCCCTTCAGGGAAATAAAGGTTTTCAACACATTTTTTTAAATCAAATCATCTGTCTTCTCTAATGTTATGGAGAGGACACCAGCTGGATCAGCCAGGGAATGTTTTCCTTTTATTGCAAATCATTTGTGGAATTTGGTTGAAATTTACCCCCTTTTCTCCCCAATTTCGTGATATTACGATCTTGTCTCAACGCTGCAACTCCCCAACAGGCTCAGAGAGGCGAAGGTCGAGTCATGCGTCCTCCGAAACATGACCCGTCAAGCCGCGCTTCTTAACACCCGCTCACTTAACTCGGAAGCCAGCTGCAGCAATGTGTCGGAGGAAACACTGTTCAACAGTTGAACAACGTCAGCCTGCAGGCGCCCGGTCCGCCACAAGGAGTCACTAGAGCGCGAAGCCAAGGCTGTAGTGACGCTGCAACACTGCGATACAGTGCCTTAGACCGCTGCGCAACTCGGGAGGCCCCTTTTATTGGCTTTTAATTGGGGAATGATTCTGACCCTGGTCCTCCCTGGGCCATCTCATACCTGGCCTCCCTAAGCCCTCTCACACCTGGCCTCCCTGGGCCATCTCAAACCTGGTCTCCCTGGGCCCTCTCATATATGGCCTCCCTAAGCCCTCTCACACCTGGCCTCCCTGGGCCATCTCACACCTGGCCTCCCTGGGCCATCTCATACCTGGCCTCCCTAAGCCCTCTCACACCTGGCCTCCATAAGCCCTCTCACACCTGGCCTCCCTGGGCCATCTCACACCTGGCCTGCCTTGGCCCTCTCATACCTGGTCTCCCTAAGCCCTCTCACACCTGGCCTCCCTGGGCCATCTCACACCTGGCCTCCCTGAGCCCTCTCATACCTGGCCTCCCTGGGCCCTCTCATACCTGGCCTCCCTAAGCCCTCTTACACCTGGCCTGCCTAAGCCCTCTCACACCTGGCCTACCTAAGCCCTCTCATACCTGGCCTCCCTAAGCCCTCTCATACCTGGCCTCCCTGGGCCCTCTCACACCTGGCCTGCCTTGGCCCTCTCATACCTGGCCTCCCTAAGCCCTCTCACACCTGGCCTGCCTTGGCCCTCTCATACCTGGCCTCCCTAAGCCCTCTCACACCTGGCCTGCCTAAGCCCTCTCACACCTGGCCTGCCTAAGCCCTCTCATACCTGGCCTCCCTGGGCCCTCTCACACCTGGCCTGCCTAAGCCCTCTCACACCTGGCCTGCCTAAGCCCTCTCATACCTGGCCTCCCTAAGCCCTCTCATACGTGGCCTCCCTAAGCCCTCTCACACCTGGCCTGCCTAAGCCCTCTCACACCTGGCCTGCCTAAGCCCTCTCATACCTGGCCTCCCTAAGCCCTCTCATACCTGGCCTCCCTAAGCCCTCTCACACCTGGCCTGCCTAAGCCCTCTCATACCTGGCCTCCCTGGGCCCTCTCACACCTGGCCTGCCTTGGCCCTCTCATACCTGGCCTCCCTTGGCCCTCTCATACCTGGCCTCCCTGGGCCCCCCCAAGCCCTTGCCTGGCCTGCCCCTGGCCCCTGCCTGGCCCTCACACCCAGCTGGATCCCTGCCACTGGTTGACTGATTGACTGGTTATCATTTGACTGGTTCACTGGTTAACTGGTTGTCATTTGACTGGTTCACTAGTTAACTGGTTGTCATTTGACTGGTTCACTAGTTGACTGGTTGTCATTTGACTTGAGGTTCAGTGGTTGACTTGTTGACTGGTTGTCATTTGAAGGGTTAACTGGTTGTCCTGGTTGACTGGTTGAATGGTTGTCTGGTTGTCCTGGTTGAATGGTTGTCTGGTTGTCCTGGTTGAATGGTTGTCTGGTTGAATGGTTGTCTGGTTGTCCTTGTTGAATGGTTGTCCTGGTTGAATGGTTGTCTGGTTGTCCTGGTTGACTGGTTAACTGGTTGTCTGGTTGTCCTGGTTGACTGGTTAACTGGTTGTCCTGGTTGTCTGGTTGTCCTGGTTGACTGGTTAACTGGTTGTCCTGGTTGAATGGTTGTCTGGTTGTCCTGGTTGAATGGTTGTCTGGTTGTCCTGGTTGAATGGTTGTCCTGGTTGACTGGTTAACTGGTTGTCCTGGTTGTCTGGTTGTCCTGGTTGACTGGTTAACTGGTTGTCCTGGTTGAATGGTTGTCTGGTTGTCCTGGTTGAATGGTTGTCTGGTTGTCCTTGTTGAATGGTTGTCCTGGTTGAATGGTTGTCTGGTTGTCCTGGTTGACTGGTTAACTGGTTGTCTGGTTGTCCTGGTTGACTGGTTAACTGGTTGTCCTGGTTGAATGGTTGTCTGGTTGTCCTGGTTGACTGGTTAACTGGTTGTCCTGGTTGAATGGTTGTCTGGTTGTCCTGGTTGACTGGTTAACTGGTTGTCCTGGTTGTCTGGTTGTCCTGGTTGACTGGTTAACTGGTTGTCCTGGTTGAATGGTTGTCTGGTTGTCCTGGTTGAATGGTTGTCTGGTTGTCCTGGTTGACTGGTTAACCTGGTTGTCCTGGTTGAATGGTTGTCTGGTTGTCCTGGTTGAATGGTTGTCTGGTTGTCCTGGTTGAATGGTTGTCTGGTTGTCCTGGTTGAATGGTTGTCTGGTTGTCCTGGTTGAATGGTTGTCTGGTTGTCCTGGTTGAATGGTTGTCTGGTTGTCCTGGTTGACTGGTTAACCTGGTTGTCTGGTTGTCATTTGACTGGTTGTCCTGGTTCTTCTTGGAGGATCTGAGAATAGAGAGCAGCTGGACTTGTTCTGCTTTTCTCCCCAGAGAACAGAGCCTCCCTGTGGGTCTCTGTCGCCCAGTTATGTCCCCATGTGGAGACACGCACACACACACACACACACACACACACACACACACACACACACACACACACACACACACACACACACACACACACACACACACACACACTTGCCCATTCAGTGTCTGTCTGAGTGATTTATTGTCTCCCCCAGTGACTGCAACATCTGGTGTAGACATCTGTCAGAGAGACCACCAACCCTCCTCCTCTTCCTCCCTCCATCCCCCAGCGTTGTAAAACTATCTATAGTACGTACTCTGGCAGCATAAACACTGATGTCTGCAGGGGAAAGGCTACGCATGTACACACACACACAGTGCATTCAGAAAGTATTCAGACCCCTTGACTTTTTCCACATTTTGTTACGTTACAGCCTTATTCTAAAATTGATTAAATTGTTTTCCTCATCAATCAACACACAATAACCCATAATGACAAAGCAAAAACTGGTTTTAAGAATTTAATGCATTTAAAAAATGTAAAAAATGAAATATCACATTTACAAAAGTATTCAGATCCTTTACTCAGTGCTTTGTTGAAGCACTTCTGCCAACAATTACTGCCTCAAGTCTATGACTTGTATTATTGTATTATTGTGACATTTCACATTCTTAAAATAAAGTGGTGATCCTAACTAACCTAAACATTTTTACTAGGATAAAAGGTCAGGAATTGTGAAAAACTGAGTTTAAATGTTTTTGGCTAAGGTGTATGTAAACTTCCGACTTCAACTGTATATACATGGGTTCCCCAGTACAGTGGCTATATATATATATAGATGGGTTCCCCAGTACAGTAGCTATATATATAGATGGGTTACCCAGTACAGTAGCTATATATATATAGATGGGTTCCCCAGTCAGTAGCTATATATATAGATGGGTTCCCCAGTCAGTAGCTATATATATAGATGGGTTCCCTAGTACAGTAGCTGTATATATAGATGGGTTCCCCAGTACAGTAGCTATATATATAGATGGGTTACCCAGTACAGTAGCTATATATATATAGATGGGTTCCCCAGTCAGTAGCTATATATATAGATGGGTTCCCCAGTCAGTAGCTATATATATAGATGGGTTCCCCAGTCAGTAGCTATATATATAGATGGGTTCCCTAGTACAGTAGCTATATATATATAGATGGGTTCCCCAGTCAGTAGCTATATATATATAGATGGGTTCCCCAGTCAGTAGCTATATATATATATATATAGATGGGTTCCCCAGTACAGTAGCTATATATATATAGATGGGTTCCCCAGTCAGTAGCTATATATATATAGATGGGTTCCCCAGTACAGTAGCTATATATATATATAGATGGGTTCCCCAGTCAGTAGCTATATATATATAGATGGGTTCCCCAGTACAGTAGCTATATATATATATAGATGGGTTCCCCAGTACAGTAGCTATATATATAGATGGGTTCCCCAGTCAGTAGCTATATATATATAGATGGGTTCCCCAGTACAGTAGCTATATATATAGATGGGTTACCCAGTACAGTAGCTATATATATATATAGATGGGTTCCCCAGTACAGTAGCTATATAAATACATGGGTTCCCCAGTCAGTAGCTATATATATAGATGGGTTCCCTAGTACAGTAGCTATATATATATATAGATGGGTTCCCCAGTACAGTAGCTATATATATAGATGGGTTCCCCAGTCAGTAGCTATATATATATAGATGGGTTCCCCAGTACAGTAGCTATATATATATATATATAGATGGGTTCCCCAGTACAGTAGCTATATATATAGATGGGTTCCCCAGTCAGTAGCTATATATATATAGATGGGTTCCCCAGTACAGTAGCTATATATATAGATGGGTTCCCCAGTACAGTAGCTGTATATATAGATGGGTTCCCCAGTACAGTAGCTATATATATATAGATGGGTTCCCCAGTACAGTAGCTATATATATATAGATGGGTTTCCCAGTACAGTAGCTATATATATATAGATGGGTTCCCCAGTACAGTAGCTATATAAGTATGTATAGATGGGTTTCCCAGTACAGTAGCTATATAAGTATGTATAGATGGGTTTCCCAGTACAGTAGCTATATATATAGATGGGTTCCCCAGTACAGTAGCTGTATATATAGATGGGTTCCCCAGTACAGTAGCTATATATATATAGATGGGTTCCCCAGTACAGTAGCTATATATATATAGATGGGTTCCCCAGTACAGTAGCTATATAAGTATGTATAGATGGGTTTCCCAGTACAGTAGCTATATATATATAGATGGGTTCCCCAGTACAGTAGCTATATAAGTATATATAGATGTGTTCCCCAGTACAGTAGCTATATAAGTATATATAGATGTGTTCCCCAGTACAGTAGCTATATAAGTATATATAGATGGGTTCCCCAGTACAGTAGCTATATATATATATAGATGGGTTCCCCAGTACAGTAGCTATATAAGTATATATAGATGTGTTCCCCAGTACAGTAGCTATATAAGTATATATAGATGGGTTCCCCAGTACAGTAGCTATATATATATAGATGGGTTCCCCAGTCAGTAGCTATATATATAGATGGGTTCCCCAGTACAGTAGCTATATAAGTATATATAGATGGGTTCCCCAGTACAGTAGCTATATAAGTATGTATAGATGGGTTCACCAGTACAGTAGCTATATAAATACATGGGTTCCCCAGTACAGTAGCTATATATATATAGATGTGTTCCCCAGTACAGTAGCTATATAAGTATATATAGATGGGTTCCCCAGTACAGTAGCTATATAAGTATGTATAGATGGGTTCACCAGTACAGTAGCTATATAAGTATGTATAGATGGGTTCCCCAGTACAGTAGCTATATATATATAGATGGGTTCCCCAGTACAGTAGCTATATAAGTATGTATAGATGGGTTCACCAGTACAGTGGCTATATATATAGATGGGTTCCCCAGTACAGTAGCTATATGAGTATATATAGATGGGTTCCCCAGTACAGTAGCTATATAAGTATGTATAGATGGGTTCACCAGTACAGTAGCTATATATATATAGATGGCTTCCCCAGTACAGTAGCTATATATATATATATATATATATATAGATGGGTTCCCCAGTACAGTAGCTATATATATAGATGGGTTCCCCAGTACAGTAGCTATATAAGTATATATAGATGGGTTTCCCAGTACAGTAGCTATATATATATAGATGGGTTCCCCAGTACAGTAGCTATATATATATAGATGGGTTCCCCAGTACAGTAGCTATATAAGTATATATAGATGGGTTCCCCAGTACAGTAGCTATATAAGTATGTATAGATGGGTTCCCCAGTACAGTAGCTATATAAGTATATGCAGATGGGTTTCCCAGTACAGTAGCTATATATATATAGATGGGTTCCCCAGTACAGTAGCTATATAAGTATATATAGATGGGTTTCCCAGTACAGTAGCTATATATATATAGATGGGTTCCCCAGTACAGTAGCTATATATATAGATGGGTTCCCCAGTCAGTAGCTATATATATATAGATGGGTTCCCCAGTACAGTAGCTATATATATAGATGGGTTCCCCAGTACAGTAGCTGTATATATAGATGGGTTCCCCAGTACAGTAGCTATATATATATAGATGGGTTCCCCAGTACAGTAGCTATATATATATAGATGGGTTTCCCAGTACAGTAGCTATATATATATAGATGGGTTCCCCAGTACAGTAGCTATATAAGTATGTATAGATGGGTTTCCCAGTACAGTAGCTATATAAGTATGTATAGATGGGTTTCCCAGTACAGTAGCTATATATATAGATGGGTTCCCCAGTACAGTAGCTGTATATATAGATGGGTTCCCCAGTACAGTAGCTATATATATATAGATGGGTTCCCCAGTACAGTAGCTATATATATATAGATGGGTTCCCCAGTACAGTAGCTATATAAGTATGTATAGATGGGTTTCCCAGTACAGTAGCTATATATATATAGATGGGTTCCCCAGTACAGTAGCTATATAAGTATATATAGATGTGTTCCCCAGTACAGTAGCTATATAAGTATATATAGATGTGTTCCCCAGTACAGTAGCTATATAAGTATATATAGATGGGTTCCCCAGTACAGTAGCTATATATATATATAGATGGGTTCCCCAGTACAGTAGCTATATAAGTATATATAGATGTGTTCCCCAGTACAGTAGCTATATAAGTATATATAGATGGGTTCCCCAGTACAGTAGCTATATATATATAGATGGGTTCCCCAGTCAGTAGCTATATATATAGATGGGTTCCCCAGTACAGTAGCTATATAAGTATATATAGATGGGTTCCCCAGTACAGTAGCTATATAAGTATGTATAGATGGGTTCACCAGTACAGTAGCTATATAAATACATGGGTTCCCCAGTACAGTAGCTATATATATATAGATGTGTTCCCCAGTACAGTAGCTATATAAGTATATATAGATGGGTTCCCCAGTACAGTAGCTATATAAGTATGTATAGATGGGTTCACCAGTACAGTAGCTATATAAGTATGTATAGATGGGTTCCCCAGTACAGTAGCTATATATATATAGATGGGTTCCCCAGTACAGTAGCTATATAAGTATGTATAGATGGGTTCACCAGTACAGTGGCTATATATATAGATGGGTTCCCCAGTACAGTAGCTATATAAGTATATATAGATGGGTTCCCCAGTACAGTAGCTATATGAGTATATATAGATGGGTTCCCCAGTACAGTAGCTATATAAGTATGTATAGATGGGTTCACCAGTACAGTAGCTATATATATATAGATGGCTTCCCCAGTACAGTAGCTATATATATATATATATATATATATAGATGGGTTCCCCAGTACAGTAGCTATATATATAGATGGGTTCCCCAGTACAGTAGCTATATAAGTATATATAGATGGGTTTCCCAGTACAGTAGCTATATATATATAGATGGGTTCCCCAGTACAGTAGCTATATATATATAGATGGGTTCCCCAGTACAGTAGCTATATAAGTATATATAGATGGGTTCCCCAGTACAGTAGCTATATAAGTATGTATAGATGGGTTCCCCAGTACAGTAGCTATATAAGTATATGCAGATGGGTTTCCCAGTACAGTAGCTATATATATATAGATGGGTTCCCCAGTACAGTAGCTATATAAGTATATATAGATGGGTTTCCCAGTACAGTAGCTATATATATATAGATGGGTTCCCCAGTACAGTAGCTATATAAGTATATATAGATGGGTTCCCCAGTACAGTAGCTATATATATATATATATATATATATATATATATAGATGGGTTCCCCAGTACAGTAGCTATATAAGTATATATAGATGGGTTCCCCAGTACAGTAGCTATATATATATAGATGGGTTCCCCAGTACAGTAGCTATATATATATAGATGGGTTCCCCAGTACAGTAGCTATATATATATAGATGGGTTCCCCAGTACAGTAGCTATATATATATAGATGGGTTCCCCAGTACAGTAGCTATATAAGTATGTATAGATGGGTTCCCCAGTACAGTAGCTATATAAGTATATGCAGATGGAGTGAGTGGTGGTGAGGGTTTGGAGATTAATATTCTAACAATGTTCATCTCCACTTCTTCTGAATAATAGATCAAACACAAGGTAGCCCCCCCCCCCCCCCCCTCCCCAACACAACCAGTCAGTCAGACTATGAAACATGTCATTGCAGCAGAAGAGTTCAGTGTGGTGGAGGTTATTCTCTTCTTTTATCCCTCTTATTCATGTACACAGGCAGGCATGGATACCTTAATGCATGTACACAACCACACACTAAATGATCTCACTTTGTAGCATGAGGGATTGGCCCACATCACTGTTTAGATACACTTGCAGGAATTTGACTGCAAGAAAGACCACAGTAGTGTATATCTGTAACCAGACTAGTCAGATCCACTGGTCTCTGTTTGAAGACCACAGTAGTGTATATCTGTAACCAGACTAGTTAGATCCACTGCTCTCTGTTTGAAGACCACAGTAGTGTATATCTGTAACCAGACTAGTCAGATCCACTGCTCTCTGTTTGAAGAACACAGTAGTGTATATCTGTAACCAGACTAGTTAGATCCACTGCTCTCTGTTTGAAGACCACAGTAGTGTATATCTGTAACCAGACTAGTTAGATCCACTGGTCTCTGTTTGAAGACCACAGTAGTGTATATCTGTAACCAGACTAGTCAGATCCACTGGTCTCTGTTTGAAGACCACAGTAGTGTATATCTGTAACCAGACTAGTTAGATCCACTGCTCTCTGTTTGAAGACCACAGTAGTGTATATCTGTAACAAGACTAGTTAGATCCACTGGTCTCTGTTTGAAGACCACAGTAGTGTATATTGAAGACAGACTAGTCAGATCCACTGGTCTCTGTTTGAGAGATTAGGCCGTCATTGTAAATAAGAATTTGTTCTTGACTGACTTGCCTAGTTAAATAAAGGTTAAATAATAAAAAAATAAATGTAAAAAAATATGAATGGATTTAAGATGATATGCCACTCTTTAAGGGGCTGCAGAAGGAGCAGTGACGCTCTGTGGATTTGGAAACTAGAAGTGCTGAGTTGAAAGGACCCACATTTTACTGCAACACAATGTACAGAAAAATTGTGTGAAATATGGTGAAATAAATGACAGAAGTTCACAGAAAAACAATGTTGACCATTTAGGTTTGAAAAAATTATAATATATAGAACATATATCTCATAGAAATACTTTCAATTATTCTTTGTATGATAACTAGTATAAAATATATCGATAACTGTGCACATTTTCCATAATTCTCACTCGAAGGATTCATTTACAATCTATTCAGTACGTGACTCTTATTCTGAAGGATTCCCAAAAAAATATGTGACGCGGAAGTACTTATTCTTGCCTGCTTCACAGTGGTAGTAACGCAGATATCAACATATTTGGCGGTAAAGTTCCACTCTCGGACTTGTTCGTTCGTAATTCTCTGTTAGGCATGCAGAACTTTCCTTTTTGTCTCGATTTCAATTAAAACATATTAATGGAGGCCAAGGGACTTGCATTTCTCTAGTAAATGTAACGACTAACGTCCTAGCTAATAACTGTTAGAAGAAGCTGTAGAAAGCACACGAAACCCAGAACGTTAATTTAGCTAACGATATCAAGCAAAACATGGTTCGCTAACGTAACGTGTTTAGTGACCATCAATCAATCAATCAAATGTATTTTTATATAGCCCTTCGTACATCAGCTGATATCTCAAAGTGCTGTACAGAAACCCAGCCTAAAACCCCAAACAGCAAGCAAAGCATGTGAAAGAAGCACGGTGGCTAGGAAAAACTCCCTAGAAAGGCCAAAAACCTAGGAAGAAACCTAGAGAGGAACCAGGCTATGAAGGGTGGCCAGTCCTCTTCTGGCTGTGCAGGGTGGATATTATAACAGAACATGGTCAAGATGTTAAAATGTTAAAATGTTCATAAATGACCAGCATGGTCAAATAATAATAATCATAGTAGTTGTCGAGGGTGCAACAAGCACGTCCGGTGAACAGGTCAGGGTTCCATAGCCGCAGGCAGAACAGTTGAAACTGGAGCAGCAGCACGGCCAGGTGGACTGGGGACAGCAAGGAGTCATCATACCAGGTAGTCCTGAGGCATGGTCCTAGGGCTCAGGTCCTCCGAGAGAAAGACAGAAAGAGAGAATTAGAGAGAGCATATTTAAATTCACACAGGACACCGGATAAGACAAGAGAAATACTCCAGATGTAACAGACTGACCCTAGCCCCCCCGACACATAAACTACTGCAGCATAAATACTGGAGGCTGAGACAGGAGGGATCAGAAGACACTGTGGCCCCACCCGATGATACCCCCGGACAGGGCCAAACAGGTAGGATATAACCCCACCCACTTTGCCAAAGCACAGCCCCCACACCACTAGAGGGATGTCTCCAACCACCAACTTACCGTCCTAAGACAAGGCCGAGTATAGCCCACAACGATCTCCGCCATGGCACAACCCAAGGGGGGGCGCCAACCCAGACAGGAAGACCACGTCAGTGACTCAACCCACTCAAGTGACGCACCCCTCCCATGGACGGGAGTGACATGTGGCTGCATAGTATTCGCAAGCCTTTGGGACAACGACTCCCATTGTTAGGGCTGGACCATCTCGTCATTATATACAGCATCTCTGCCACATCTGATTGATTAAGCAAACTAGTGTTACATTTGGTAGTATTTCACTGATCAAGTACTGTTAGTGAAGAACAGTCGTGTTTCAGTGGCGTCAATTTTTTTTTCCTATCCGTTAATCTATCTAAAATAGCTGTCATGCTGTACTCAATAACAATGTATTGCTTGGCCTGGTATGTACACGGTCGTATATTGACGTTTTACCCACTCTTAAGTGTAGAGAGGATTTAATTTTGATTGTTATTTGCAGTTAGCTAGTACATTGATGCAAAAATTAACGTGGATGTAAAACTAGAGGAGAATGAAACGGAGATATCCCAAGGATTCATTTGTTCAGACAAAATGAACGTGGATGTAAAACTAGAGGAGAATGAAACGGAGATATCCCAAGGAATCATTTGTTCTGATACTGTTGATACTTCAGAGATGTTGATACTTCAGAGATGTTGATACTTCAGAGATGTGCCACAGCGCCTCATGAAGCAACACATTGTTCATCCTGAGTGGGGAACCATCTAGGCCTTCAGAGATGGCTGCAACAGCAGGTGTTATTGAGGAGGATGTGGTGGCTAATTTGTTAGTATTGTCCTTTTCAAGACTAGATTTCAACGAGAAGTTAAATATTGTACGGAGGGGGAGGCCAACACCAGCACTGACAGGATTGGTGCAACGAGGAAAGAGCTTTGAAAGGCATTTTCAAGCCAACAATTACGAACGCTATCCGTGGATGACTGGGTGCCAGCAAACCATGAAGCTGTACTGCTGGGACTGTCTGCTCTTCAGCACCAACAAGTCGTCGACCTGGGCCAGTGCTGGTTTCACCGACCTAGCCAGTTTAACGAAGTCAGCTCTGCGCCACCAAAACTCCACTTCACACCTGCGAGCTGCGGTGAGTTGTAAACGTTTGGGGACACACGAGTAGACCTTCAGCTAACGGAGCAGCAGCGCAGAGCGACTCTGGCACACAACCAGAAAGTCAGGAAGAACAGGGAGAATCTGAAGCGCCTCATTCACACTGTTGTCTTGTTGGGCAAGCAAGACTTGGCATTCAGAGGACACGAGGGGAAAGAGTCTGCTAATAAAGGGAACTACTTGGAGATACTTGATTTTTTGGCAGAGTATGACAGCCCCCTGAACTGCCATCTTGCTACAGAAACTGTGTTCATTGGCACTTCCAGCAAAATCCAGAATGACCTGATCCACACGGTGGCGGATGTAGTGACAGATGCCATGAAGGAGGAGGTGAGGAAGACACCTTTTGTTACCATTATGGTTGATGTCACAACAGACATTAGTCACGTAGCTCAGATGTCATACGTGCTGCGTTACACTACCGACAGTGGTGTGAAGGAGAGGTTTTTCAAGTATGATGATGTCACCGAGGACAAGCGGGCAGAGGCGGCTGCCGCCCGGCTCCTCTGGTTTTTGGAGGAGTGTGTCTGCACTGCCAAAGTAGTGGCGCAGTGTTACGATGGGGCCACAGTCATGGCCTCTGGTCTAAACGGAGTGCAAGCCAAGGTCAAAGAAACTATCCCGCAGGCTCTGTTCATTCATTGCTATGCACACACTCTTAATCGGGTGATGTCACAAGGTTCTGCGAAATTGAAAAAGTGCAAGATTTTTTTCTCTCATCTCAGTGGACTAGCAGCCTTTTTCTCAACGCACAAAACTACTGGATGAAATATGCCAACGAAGAGTACCCGGAGTGGCTCCAACGCGGTGGAACTCCTCCTCACACTTGGTTTGCACTGTGCATGATAAGAGGGAAGAACTCGTAGAGCTCTTTGAATACATTGTGGACCATCATGATGACTTTAATGAAGAGACAGTTCACAGTGCAGATGTATACATTACTCACCTGACAAGCTTTGAGTTTTGCTTCCTGCTATCCACGTTCAACTCCATCTTTGCGTACTCCGACGTGGTGTTTGGGATTTTGCAGAACAGGGAGTTTGACATGCAGTTCTGCTTGTCCAGGATCAAGGACTTCTGCAGCACCACCGAGAGGGAGAAGGGGAAATTTGATTGTATCTACGAGGACACTGTGCGTGAGACCGGAGATCCGAGCGGGCAGAGAGCACAGACGCATGGAGACATTCGCGTTCAGTACCAACGGCTACACAGTGGAATCATCAACAACCTTCTCACTCAGCTCAGAAACAGGTTTGAGGACCACGAAAGGCTTATGTTCCTTGCCCTTCTTGACCCACAGCAGTTCCCCAGATATAGAGAAACCTTCCCCAACACTGAGTTCTCAAGTCTCAAGGGAAGCTATGGGCCCCACTTCGACCTGCCGCGGCTCAAAACGGAACTCACAGTGATGTACTCCATGCCTGATTTCCAGGGTAGGAGCCCGGCTGACCTCCTCCACTTCCTCCAACAGAAGAGGCTGAATCAGAGTATGTACCAAGTGTATCTGCTAACCTGTCTGGTCTTGACCATTCCCATATCCACTGGCTCTGACGAAAGGACATTCTCCGCCCTGAACCGGATCGAGACATACTGCAGGAACACAACTGGACAGGCCCGACTGTCAGCCTTGGCTTTGATCTCAATCGAGAAAGTACTTCTCTTGGATTTAAAATCAATGGACAAACTCTATGACCCTGCCATTGCCCATTTCCTAAAGAAGGATCAGTGGGTGGACTTCGTTTTCAAATGATCATTTAATGATTTATTGTAGCTCGCTTCCTGTTAGCTATCTCTCTTTTTGAAAAGAATGAATATGAAACATATGCATGTAAACTTTAGACCACCTATTGGCTACTTTGTACGCTGAATGTGGTAAAATGTTTGCAATTGCAAGTAATAGCTGTTTTCTTCATTTCCTGTTCGAATTTCTAAATGTGTATTTCGATTGGGTCCTCCTGCCTTATGTCACAGTGAATGGGTTGCTGAGGCTTTTCCTTAACGTTATTTGATGCTGTGTCGGACTCTCCTTCAGCATGATGCTACCGCAAGCTCAGCCTAACTGTCCATGGTCCTGAATCAGTAGTTAGGTTTGTGCTGTTGGGGTTACCACAGGTTAACATCAGTATTCCTGGATCTTGTTCCTAAATAGGGAAGTTAGCCTAAACATGTCAAAGTTGAAGTGCATTGTGGTTGTATTTCCCATTTATTGTAATCTTGCTGCTTGGGAAACATTGTAGTGAGGACCTTCTTAATGAAATGTTACCTACAAAGTAGCCTAGCTGACCTGGCAGAATGATATCAGGATGATTTGCATCAATCCAGTGGGTGTTTTGTGAACTCTACCATCACACGTGTGCTACGAAGACACCACTAAACAGCCTGTTTCTGCTACTTAGAGGATTACCACACACAAAACTCAATGTCTCAGACCTCAAACGTGGCCTCTTGATGTGGTATAAGCATTGTTGTAGACTTGGAAAATCAAATGTAGTTGCTTTCTAGAAAGAAAAAAAGTGTGATTTTTGAGAGCGAAAACCTAGAAAGAAACAGGGGAAACCTGGAAAAACAGAACGGAATCAGGCAAAAAAGAATACATATTTTATAGGGTACATTTTATAGGGAAATCGGCCACTATTCAAGCAAAAATTTGCAACAAACTTACATCAATTTGCCTATTTTCTTTTTGCTGGTTAGCATTTTCATCTCAGCTGTAGGGATGATGTGTTTTAAAGCCTGTTTCTGTTCAGAAGTAGCTCTACCTGCTAATACACACTCATACTTGCATACAAGTAAAGAAAAGTCCTACTACTCTAGTACATTGGGCGATATCGCAGTAGATTCAGTGTTTCAAAGCTCTGTAATTACTGAACACTACATTGATTCAGATTCCATACGTGGAATGTGAATGGTTCCTAATGTAAGACTCATTTTAGCTCTCCCTGAAGTCCATGGATTCACACTCAACTCGCCTTGGAGAAGAGGCAACAAGCCTACCGTAGATTCAACTCCGGTCCTATTCATTAAGCATAGGTCCTACCGTAGATTCAGCTCCGGTCGTATTCATTAAGCATAGGCCTACCGTAGATTCAACTCCAGTCCTATTCATTAAGCATAGGCCTAGTGTAGATTCAACTCCGGTCCTATTCATTAAGCATAGGCCTACCGTAGATTCAACTCCGGTCCTATTCATTAAGCATAGGCCTACCGTAGATTCAACTCCGGTCGTATTCATTAAGCATAGGTCTACCGTAGATTCAACTCCGGTCGTATTCATTAAGCATAGTCTACCGTAGATTCAACTCCGGTCGTATTCATTAAGCATAGGCCTACCGTAGATTCAACTCCGGTTGTATTCATTAAGCATTGGCCTACTGTAGATTCAGCTCCGGTCGTATTCATTAAGCATAGGCCTACTGTAGATTCAGCTCCGGTCGTATTCATTAAGCATAGGCCTACCGTAGATTCAGCTCCGGTCGTATTCATTAAGCATAGACCTACCGTAGATTCAACTCCGGTCCTATTCATTAAGCATAGGCCTACTGTAGATTCAACTCCGGTCCTATTCATTAAGCATAGGCCTACCGTAGATTCAGCTCCGGTCCAATTCATTAAGCATAGGCCTACCGTAGATTCAGCTCCGGTCGTATTCATTAAGCATAGGCCTACCGTAGATTCAACTCCGGTCGTATTCATTAAGCATAGGCCTACCGTAGATTCAACTCCGGTCCTATTCATTAAGCATAGGCCTACTGTAGATTCAACTCCGGTCGTATTCATTAAGCATAGGCCTACCGTAGATTCAACTCCGGTCCTATTCATTAAGCATAGGCCTACCGTAGATTCAACTCCGGTCCTATTCATTAAGCATAGGCCTACCGTAGATTCAACTCCGGTCGTATTCATTAAGCATAGGCCTACCGTAGATTCAACTCCGGTCCTATTCATTAAGCATAGGCCTACCGTAGATTCAACTCCGGTCCTATTCATTAAGCATAGGCCTACCGTAGATTCAACTCCGGTCCTATTCATTAAGCATAGGCCTACCGTAGATTCAACTCCGGTCCTATTCATTAAGCATAGGCCTACTGTAGATTCAACTCCGGTCCTATTCATTAAGCATAGGCCTACTGTAGATTCAAATCCGGTCCTATTCATTAAGCATAGGCCTACCGTAGATTCAACTCCGGTCCTATTCATTAAGCATAGGCCTACTGTAGATTCAACTCCGGTCCTATTCATTAAGCATAGGCCTACTGTAGATTCAACTCCGGTCGTATTCATTAAGCATAGGCCTACCGTAGATTCAACTCCGGTCCTATTCATTAAGCATAGGCCTACCGTAGATTCAACTCCGGTCCTATTCATTAAGCATAGGCCTACCGTAGTAAAGACGTGCAATGCTAGGTAGGCTACGCTAGCGTTTGTTGGACAAGTTTAGAAATCGGTACACAAGAATGAGTAGCCTAGACTTTTTAGAATGACGTGAATTACGGGGACAATAATATATATTCTGACTCATTTGTATAAACGGTTTAGTCTTTGAATAGTGGATTCTGCAGATTCCCTTGGCCTCCTATTGGTTCACTCTTGATGCCTGGTCTCACCGTAAACACACCGAATACAACATGATTATTACAGAACGATTATTGCTAGATGTATTTTTGTTCACCATTGAACAGCACATTCCTTGTATTCATCTGCCTTTTTGAAAGCCTCTATAGAAGAACCTCGTGATCTTTTTTGTTAGAAATAAGAAGGACGACGAGAATATTATATTTTGTAATTAAGAGTGTTGGTGAAATAACCTACTATGATGGATCATGTTTTTCTTTTTGCAAATATATTTTTGGGCCATTTTTGTAGTGTCTATGTGGGTTTTTACATTTATAAAAAATATATATGTTATTTTGTTGTGGGGAGATGAAGAAAGACAGTGCATCTAGACTTGCTGTCCAGTTACCAATACGTTCACATTTAGAACATGGAGTTATTCTGCCGTCAACTAGGAAGCGGATGTTCCTCTGACATTCTGAGGTGTTCCTCTGACATTCTGAGGTGTTCCTCTGTTCCTCTGACATTCTGAGGTGTTCCTCTGACATTCTGAGGTGTTCCTCTGTTCCTCTGACATTCTGAGGTGTTCCACTGACATTCTGAGGTGTTCCTCTGACATTCTGAGGTGTTCCTCTGACATTCTGAGGTGTTCCTCTGACATTCTGAGGTGTTCCACTGACATTCTGAGGTGTTCCTCTGACATTCTGAGGTGTTCCTCTGACATTCTGAGGTGTTCCACTGACATTCTGAGGTGTTCCTCTGACATTCTGAGGTGTTCCTCTGACACCTGTGTGTACCTCTGGTTAACACGGTAAGCTACACACATTTACAGACTGATGTGTTAACTCCCCTTTTAACATGCAAGACAACAGTAAAATAGATTTCAACAAAATGGACACGTAAAAAAAAAACAAGCTATTATTTGTGGACGTCACTTTGATTGGCAGTAAAAGCTTTCACTCCAGCGGTGGAGCAGGATGCCATCCAGTTTGTTAGGAGCAGTGGCTTGTTCCAGGAGAACAACTTCTCAGTCGTGATGACGATGTGGCATCTCTGCTGGTGCGTTCCTGCCATTTTGTGGCTGTAGATTTCATGTTCTCTGTAGACCACTAGCAACATGGACCGACTAGGAAGAGTAACAACATGCACAGAATTGTCTCTCATCTTAGAAAATGCATAGTCGCTTTAATTTTTTGCCGTTCTCTAAAAACTTGCTTGCCTCTGAAATGTTGATGAAGTTCTTAGTAGACAGTCAGAGAAATGCTCTAATCCTGGATCTAGTGGAGAAGGACGTCCTTTCAGGAGCAGTGGCTTGTTCCAGGAGAACAACACTTCAGGAAGTCTTCTCAGTCATGATGAGGTGAGATCTTGTCATTAATATCCCCTTTATGCCAAGACAAAACCTGACAACTTTACCGCCTTCATTTTACCGACTTTTATTTATCTGAAAGAGCTGAAGCCGGTAACAAATCCGGTACATTTAATCCCACCAACAGAGGTAAGGATTTTGCTATTTTCTTCAAAGATCCCACCTTTTGTGTAAATAAACCAAGCCGTGAAAACATTCCCAACATTCCCAATGCTCACTTGTGAGCCAATCACAAAGCTTCACAGAAATGCTTAAAATGCATGAATTCTCTCCATTTAAATGTATGTAGTTCTGTCCTTGAGCTGCTGTTGTCTATTGTCACAGAAATGCTTTGGCGTTTAGCCTGGGGAAACGTACAGTACACAGCGGATCTGACAATATACACAAGCCTCTCTGCTATTCCTCTTTGGGAGTTGGAAAAGCTATAGGCTACAATATCTTGTGGGACATTTATTTTGAGCGTGTTTTGCTACGAGTAATCAAATCAGTGGCATAGTGATATTTTCTTTAGGTGAAGGAGTGAAATATTATAATCTTTTATGATGTAGTTTCTCAGAGTTTTACCGACAGAAGGAGCTCATTGAATATCCTAATATAATAAAATGTATCCTCCAACTGTAACGTCTCCCTACGCCCACACATATGGTCTCAAGAAACATTTATAAACACTGTTAGCCCACACATATGGTCTCAAGAAACATTTATAAACACTGTTAGCCCACACATATGGTCTCAACAAACATTTATAAACACTGTTAGCCCACACATATGGCCTCAAGAAACATTTATAAACACTGTTAGCCCACACATATGGTCTCAACAAACATTTATAAACACTGTTAGCCCACACATATGGTCTCAACAAACATTTATAAACACTGTTAGCCCACACATATGGCCTCAAGAAACATTTATAAACACTGTTAGCCCACACATATGGTCTCAAGAAACATTTATAAACACTGTTAGCCCACACATATGGTCTCAACAAACATTTATAAACACTGTTAGCCCACACATATGGTCTCAAGAAACATTTATAAACACTGTTAGCCCATAACATATGGTCTCAAGAAACATTTATAAACACTGTTAGCCCACACATATGGCCTCAAGAAACATTTATAAACACTGTTAGCCCACACATATGGCCTCAAGAAACATTTATAAACACTGTTAGCCCATAACATATGGTCTCAAGAAACATTTATAAACACTGTTAGCCCACACATATGGCCTCAAGAAACATTTATAAACACTGTTAGCCCACACATATGGCCTCAAGAAACATTTATAAACACTGTTAGCCCACACATATGGTCTCAACAAACATTTATAAACACTGTTAGCCCACACATATGGTCTCAAGAAACATTTATAAACACTGTTAGCCCACACATATGGTCTCAAGAAACATTTATAAACACTGTTAGCCCACACATATGGTCTCAACAAACATTTATAAACACTGTTAGCCCACACATATGGTCTCAACAAACATTTATAAACACTGTTAGCCCACACATATGGTCTCAAGAAACATTTATAAACACTGTTAGCCCACACATATGGCCTCAAGAAACATTTATAAACACTGTTAGCCCACACATATGGTCTCAACAAACATTTATAAACACTGTTAGCCCACACATATGGTCTCAACAAACATTTATAAACACTGTTAGCCCACACATATGGCCTCAAGAAACATTTATAAACACTGTTAGCCCACACATATGGTCTCAAGAAACATTTATAAACACTGTTAGCCCACACATATGGTCTCAACAAACATTTATAAACACTGTTAGCCCACACATATGGTCTCAAGAAACATTTATAAACACTGTTAGCCCATAACATATGGTCTCAAGAAACATTTATAAACACTGTTAGCCCACACATATGGCCTCAAGAAACATTTATAAACACTGTTAGCCCACACATATGGCCTCAAGAAACATTTATAAACACTGTTAGCCCATAACATATGGTCTCAAGAAACATTTATAAACACTGTTAGCCCACACATATGGCCTCAAGAAACATTTATAAACACTGTTAGCCCACACATATGGCCTCAAGAAACATTTATAAACACTGTTAGCCCACACATATGGCCTCAAGAAACATTTATAAACACTGTTAGCTCACACATATGGTCTCAACAAACATTTATAAACACTGTTAGCCCACACATATGGTCTCAAGAAACATTTATAAACACTGTTAGCCCACACATATGGTCTCAAGAAACATTTATAAACACTGTTAGCCCACACATATGGTCTCAACAAACATTTATAAACACTGTTAGCCCACACATATGGTCTCAACAAACATTTATAAACACTGTTAGCCCACACATATGGTCTCAACAAACATTTATAAACACTGTTAGGCATACCTCATTTCAAAACGGGCCATCATTTGATATCAATCAGTTTAGATCAGTTTAAATAGACATTCAGATCTTCTAGAATGACTGTTTGATGAGCACCACTTCCCCATCAGGAGGTTGAAAAGGTTTGGAATGGGCCCTCAAATCCTCAAAGTTCTACAGCTGCACCGTTGAGAGCATCTGGACTGGCTGCATCGCTGCTTGGTATGGCAACAGCACCGCCCTCGATCACATGGCGCTACAGAGGGTGGTGCAGACAGCTGGTACATCACTGGGGCCCAGCTCCCTGCCATCCAGGACCTCTATATCATGCGGTGTAAAAGGAATGCCCGGAAAATTGTTGGATTCCAGCCACCCAAGCCATACACTGTTCTCTCTGTTTCCGCACAGCAAGCGGTACCGCTGCATCAAGTCTGACACCAACAGGCTCCTGAACAGCTTCTATCCCCAAACAATAAGACTGCTAAATAGCTAACAAAATGGCTACACGGACTGAGTTCACCCTTTGTGTAACATTTATATTTTTGCACTGTCTCTATGCAGACTCGCAGCACTTTATACACACACACTGACACTCCAACACACATGACATGCACACACCTGTATACTGACTCTATATACACATACACACACAGTCATTTACGCTGCTGCTACTCTGTTAATCATATATTCTGATGCCTAGTCACCTGACCCCTCTATCACCAGTATGCCTGCACAATGTCAATATGCTATTGGAACTGACCCTGTATATAGCTTCTTATTTTATTTTCTTGTTTTTGTTCTAAAGTATGTTATTTTTAAGTACTACATGAATCACTGCGTTGTTGGGTTTAGAGCTAGCAAGAAGGGCATTTCACTGTACTTGTGAATGTGACAACTTGAAACTTGAATTAAAGCAGATGGTGTTAACAAACTAACCTTTTTCTTGTTGGCCTATTTCGTTTCAATCAAATCAGATAAGAAATTACAGGTGTTTTTGGTGTAACATTATAGGTCTATGTTACAGTATATTCTATTCAGTTTTATTATGTAAAATACTAATGAATCATTATAGGATCTTGCGAGACAGAGCACCACTGTGAGAAGTGAATCATGTTTGATCTGACTGCTAGATGAGCACCACTGTGAGAAGTGAATCATGTTTAATCTGACTACTAGATGAGCACCACTGTGAGAAGTGAATCATGTTTGATCTGACTGTACTAGATGAGCACCACTGTGAGAAGTGAATCATGTTTGATCTGACTGTACTAGATGAGCACCACTGTGAGAAGTGAATCATGTTTGATCTGACTGCTAGATGAGCACCACTGTGAGAAGTGAATCATGTTTGATCTGACTGTACTAGATGAGCACCACTGTGAGAAGTGAATCATGTTTGATCTGACTGCTAGATGAGCACCACTGTGAGAAGTGAATCATGTTTGATCTGACTGTACTAGATGAGCACCACTGTGAGAAGTGAATCATGTTTGATCTGACTGTACTAGATGAGCACCACTGTGAGAAGTGAATCATGTTTGATCTGACTGCTAGATGAGCACCACTGTGAGAAGTGAATCATGTTTGATCTGACTGTACTAGATGAGCACCACTGTGAGAAGTGAATCATGTTTGATCTGACTGCTAGATGAGCACCACTGTGAGAAGTGAATCATGTTTGATCTGACTGTACTAGATGAGCACCACTGTGAGAAGTGAATCATGTTTGATCTGACTGTACTAGATGAGCACCACTGTGAGAAGTGAATCATGTTTGATCTGACTGTACTAGATGAGCACCACTGTGAGAAGTGAATCATGTTTGATCTGACTGCTAGATGAGCACCACTGTGAGAAGTGAATCATGTTTGATCTGACTGTACTAGATGAGCACCACTGTGAGAAGTGAATCATGTTTGATCTGACTGCTAGATGAGCACCACTGTGAGAAGTGAATCATGTTTGATCTGACTGTACTAGATGAGCACCACTGTGAGAAGTGAATCATGTTTGATCTGACTGTACTAGATGAGCACCACTGTGAGAAGTGAATCATGTTTGATCTGACTGTACTAGATGAGCACCACTGTGAGAAGTGAATCATGTTTGATCTGACTGCTAGATGAGCACCACTGTGAGAAGTGAATCATGTTTGATCTGACTGTACTAGATGAGCACCACTGTGAGAAGTGAATCATGTTTGATCTGACTGCTAGATGAGCACCACTGTGAGAAGTGAATCATGTTTGATCTGACTGTACTAGATGAGCACCACTGTGAGAAGTGAATCATGTTTGATCTGACTGTACTAGATGAGCACCACTGTGAGAAGTGAATCATGTTTGATCTGACTGCTAGATGAGCACCACTGTGAGAAGTGAATCATGTTTGATCTGACTGTACTAGATGAGCACCACTGTGAGAAGTGAATCATGTTTGATCTGACTGCTAGATGAGCACCACTGTGAGAAGTGAATCATGTTTGATCTGACTGTACTAGATGAGCACCACTGTGAGAAGTGAATCATGTTTGATCTGACTGCTAGATGAGCACCACTGTGAGAAGTGAATCATGTTTGATCTGACTGTACTAGATGAGCACCACTGTGAGAAGTGAATCATCTATTTGTAGTAATAACGATGTGATGTCAGACTATTAGGAACAAGCAACAGATCTTGATGAGGGTTATTTTAAGCGATGTGAGTGCCCTTCCACTAGTGTTGATGAGTCTTATTAACCAAGTGGTCACATATCGTTCTGGGTTCCATGGAGATGTATGAACATCAAGGCAGACATGAGGTGAGTTTGGATCCTTGGTGTGATCAGGTTAATGTGGTGGATCAGTGTGTCTGCATACGCAATACAGGTGGTACGTTTCTGTAAGCTATAAGCCAAGTGAATCTGCACTCTACTGGTGGCTGAGTGTAACTTCACTCAGTTTCACAACTTGGTGTTGTAGTGTTGTAATACATTATTAACAATGTAATAACGCCTCCCCCGCGGGGCGGCGTTCCCATCATACACCCCAGCTGTTGTAGTGCAGAGAAACAAGATAATACCTTCATCATACACCAGCGGGGCAGGCGTCCCCCCCGCTGTGTAGTGCAGAGAAACAAGATAATACCTTCATCATACCCAGCGGGCAGGCGCCCACCCCCCGCTGTTGTAGTGCAGAGAAACAAGATAATACCTTCATCATACACCAGCTGTTGTAGTGCAGAGAAACAAGATAATACCTTCATCATACACCCCAGCTGTTGTAGTGCAGAGAAACAAGATAATACCTTCATCATACACCAGCGGGGCAGGCGCTCCCCCCCGCTGTGTAGTGCGGCGCCCCCCCGCGGGGCAGAGAAACAAGATACTACCTTCATCATACACCAGCTGTTGTAGTGCAGAGAAACAAGATAATACCTTCATCATACACCAGCTGTTGTAGTGCAGAGAAACAAGATAATACCTTCATCATACACCAGCTGTTATAGTGCAGAGAAACAAGATAATACCTTCATCATACACCAGCTGTTATAGTGCAGAGAAACAAGATAATACCTTCATCATACACCAGCTGTTGTAGTGCAGAGAAACAAGCTAATACCTTCATCATACACCAGCTGTTATAGTGCAGAGAAACAAGATAATACCTTCATCATACACCAGCTGTTATAGTGCAGAGAAACAAGATAATACCTTCATCATACACCAGCTGTTGTAGTGCAGAGAAACAAGCTAATAGCTTCATCATACACCAGCTGTTGTAGTGCAGAGAAACAAGATAATACCTTCATCATACACCAGCTGTTGTAGTGCAGAGAAACAAGATAATACCTTCATCATACACCAGCTGTTGTAGTGGAGATACAAGATAATACCTTCATCATACACCAGCTGTTATAGTGCAGAGAAACAAGCTAATACCTTCATCATACACCAGCTGTTGTAGTGCAGAGAAACAAGATAATACCTTCATCATACACCAGCTGTTGTAGTGCAGAGAAACAAGCTTGTTGCCCAAAAACATCCTTTGGTGTAGAGAGCCAACTGTAGTTTATAACATCATGGTCCAGACAGTGATCCTCAGTACTCTAGTCTGGCAGTTGACCCGTGCACCACCAGAGAGAACACGAGGCTGCCCTCTAGTGAAGATATAGGTGAAAGCCTTCCAGGACCACAGGGCAACTGTCAGAAGTTATTCTGTGACGTTCACTTCTCAACACCGACACTGGGAGCCGGTCACCGAACAAGCCTTTCTGATAGGAGGTCGGTGTAGCGCGTAGCAATGGGCTCCATTTCGGGTTTATTATCTGTGGTAGGAGCGGCAACTTTCTACCTCTATCTCCTGTCCTCTTTCCTGCCGCCCGGACCGCAACATCACCGGCGACATGAGGTGGAGTTAAACAACGAGAGCGCAGAGGGAACCGGGGACATGGAAGTTGTAGAGTACAGGTAGCCAGCCTCAACAGATCTATAGCTACAATTTGGTAGATGTCGCTAGACTTTTCAGCTATTAGCAGAATAATTATAGGCTACAGCAGCTGCCTGCTTGTGCAATGACACTTTCTAGGACATGTTTACATATATAACTTTACAAATAAGTCAATATATAGCCACTTCCACAGTGTTATATTAGCATAGTGACATCACCATTTATGTAATAGATCTAGTATAAAGTCTCAGAGTACTCCCAGAGTGGTTATCTGTTGTGTGATTATGATGTTGATAAGTGCATTGACAGACAGCGCAGAGTCCATTGAGGTGCTGTAATAATCACTGCGTTTGGCAGCATCTCATTTCCCTCAGATGATTGCATGACAAGTTATCTAAATGGCATCATCAAACACCTGACTGTCAGTGTAGGCTAATTCAGAGGACATGTCACAAAGTATTTGTCCTTGTCTGATGGTGTTGTTTGACAGCATTAGGTGATAATATCACAGTAGTTCCTGTTTTCAGATGATGTTCCTATAGGCCTACTCTAAACCCCTGTGTGTCTCATCCAGCCCCACCTCTCCTATGGTTTCTGCCCCAGTGGAGACCTGGCCATGGCCTCTCTTGGCTTAGGTTCACTTGGCCTGAAATACTGTCCTCCTCAGTCTGATGAGTATGAGAACATACAGCTCTGACCTAACCCTGGTCAGATGACCCATATAACGGTCATCACTTTCTAGGAGCTCCGTGTACACTAAATGTCATTTCTTGTTTTTTCTCTTCTGTACAATGTTTGCGACCATAATTTCCTTTTTCATCAATCAGCACAATTTTTTTTTCTTCTCAGATTTGCTGAGGGAGATGAGGGTGGCTATGATCCTGTGCTTTAGCAGACACACTCGTCTTGGTTGGCATTATGTCCTCGTCCCATCATATTTCACCGTACCTAATTATAAAGGAGTTTCATGACCCTGGCATCATGTTTATCAGCCCTGTACACTCCTATTAGAGAACAGACATCCAGAGGTGATGCTACCCAGGACATAACACTGGACACGGTGTGCTGAGGAATACACACCGGACGGTTCTGATGAGGTGCTACCCAGGACATAACACTGGACGCGGTGTGCTGAGGAATACACACCGGACGGTTCTGATGAGGTGCTACCCAGGACATAACACTGGACACGGTGTGCTGAGGAATACACACCGGACGTTTCTGATGAGGTGCTACCCAGGACATAACACTGGACACGGTGTGCTGAGGAATACACACCGGACGGTTCTGATGAGGTGCTACCCAGGACATAACACTGGACACGGTGTGCTGAGGAATACACACCGGACGTTTCTGATGAGGTGCTACCCAGGACATAACACTGGACACGGTGTGCTGAGGAATACACACCGGACGGTTCTGATGAGGTGCTACCCAGTTCTGATGAGGTGCTACCCAGGACATAACACTGGACGCGGTGTGCTGAGGAATACACACCGGACGGTTCTGATGAGGTGCTACCCAGTTCTGATGAGGTGCTACCCAGGACATAACACTGGACGCGGTGTGCTGAGGAATACACACCGGACGGTTCTGATGAGGTGCTACCCAGTTCTGATGAGGTGCTACCCAGGACATAACACTGGACGCGGTGTGCTGAGGAATACACACCGGACGGTTCTGATGAGGTGCTACCCAGTTCTGATGAGGTGCTACCCAGGACATAACACTGGACACGGTGTGCTGAGGAATACACACCGGACGGTTCTGATGAGGTGCTACCCAGGACATAACACTGGACACGGTGTGCTGAGGAATACACACCGGACGGTTCTGATGAGGTGCTACCCAGGACATAACACTGGACACGGTGTGCTGAGGAATACACACCGGACGGTTCTGATGAGGTGCTACCCAGTTCTGATGAGGTGCTACCCAGGACATAACACTGGACGCGGTGTGCTGAGGAATACACACCGGACGGTTCTGATGAGGTGCTACCCAGTTCTGATGAGGTGCTACCCAGGACATAACACTGGACGCGGTGTGCTGAGGAATACACACCGGACGGTTCTGATGAGGTGCTACCCAGGACATAACACTGGACGCGGTGTGCTGAGGAATACACACCGGACGGTTCTGATGAGGTGCTACCCAGTTCTGATGAGGTGCTACCCAGGACATAACACTGGACGCGGTGTGCTGAGGAATACACACCGGACGGTTCTGATGAGGTGCTACCCAGGACATAACACTGGACGCGGTGTGCTGAGGAATACACACCGGACGGTTCTGATGAGGTGCTACCCAGTTCTGATGAGGTGCTACCCAGGACATAACACTGGACGCGGTGTGCTGAGGAATACACACTGGACGGTTCTGATGAGGTGCTACCCAGGACATAACACTGGACACGGTGTGCTGAGGAATACACACCGGACGGTTCTGATGAGGTGCTACCCAGTTCTGATGAGGTGCTACCCAGGACATAACACTGGACGCGGTGTGCTGAGGAATACACACCGGACGGTTCTGATGAGGTGCTACCCAGGACATAACACTGGACGCGGTGTGCTGAGGAATACACACCTGAGATCCTAACCACAGTGGCTTTGCCTTCCATTCATCCCATATAGCTCAACAATTAGATGTGATACCAGCAGCTTAGGTTTCATGGTTCATGGTTCATTCTGTTTGCGTGTGTCTGTCACGGCTGAGGAGCCTGAAACTTCCAGCATCGAAACTAGCAGAGGCAGAAATCCCAGAGCAAAAGCCGCTATTTCTGTCCCATATCCTGTTTCATACTCTCTCTCTCAAACACGTCCCTCTCTCTCCGCCATCTGGAAACTTCTCCCTCTCTCTCTCTCTCTCTCTCTCTCTCATGCCTGCACACGGGCACCAGCCATGCCCACTTTAGTCTGTGTTTGACCTGTCTATGATGTCAGATTAGGGTATCCCCAGATTCCCAATACTCTAGAGAGTCAAGTTTAGACTAGTCATACACCAGCAGACTGGGGGCTGAGCATTATGTCTTCCCTATATGACTACAACTACGGCTGTGTACTACGGCTGTGTGTACTACGGCTGGGCTGCGTATACTGTGGCTGTCTGTACTATGGCTGTGTGTACTACGGCTGTGTGTACTACGGCTGGGCTGCGTATACTACAGCAGTATATACTATGGCTGTCTGTACTATGGCTGTGTATACTACGGCTGTGTATACTACAGCAGTATATACTATGGCTGTCTGTACTATGGCTGTGTATACTACGGCTGTGTGTACTACGGCTGGGCTGCGTATACTACAGCAGTATATACTATGGCTGTCTGTACTATGGCTGTGTATACTACGGCTGTGTATACTACAGCAGTATATACTATGGCTGTCTGTACTATGGCTGTGTATACTACGGCTGTGTATACTACAGCAGTATATACTATGGCTGTCTGTACTACGGCTGTCTATACTACGGCTGTGTGTACTACAGCTGTATAGACAGCCGTAGTATAGACAGCCATAGTATATACAGCCATAGTATACACAGCCGTAGTATACACAGCCATAGTATATACTGCTGTAGTATACGCAGCCCAGCCGTAGTAAACACAGCCGTAGTATACACAGCCATAGTACAGACAGCCATAGTATATACTGCTGTAGTATACACAGCCGTAGTATACACAGCCATAGTATATACTGCTGTAGTATACACAGCCGTAGTATACACAGCCATAGTACAGACAGCCATAGTACAGACAGCCATAGTATATACAGCCATAGTATACACAGCCGTAGTATACACAGCCATAGTATATACAGCCATAGTAAGTAACCCCTTCCTATAACCTATAACCCCTTCCTATGACCTATAACCCCTTCCTATGACCTATAACCCCTTCCTATGACCTATAACCCCTTCCTATAACCCCTTCCTATGACCTATAACCCCTTCCTATAACTCCTTCCTATGACCCCTTCCTTTGACCTATAACCCCTTCCTATGACCCCTTCCTATACATTTACATTTTAGTCATTTAGCAGATGCTCTTATCCAGAGCGACTTACAGTAGTGAATGCATACATTTCATACATTTTTTTCTCCGTACTGGTACCCCTTCCTATGACCTATAACCCCTTCCTATGACCTATAACCCCTTCCTATGACCTATAACCCCTTCCTATAACCCCTTCCTATGACCTATAACCCCTTCCTATGACCTATAACCCCTTTCTATGACCTATAACCCCTTTCTATGACCTATAACCCCTTCCTATGACCTATAACCCCTTCCTATAACCCCTTCCTATGACCTATAACCCCTTCCTATGACCTATAACCCCTTTCTATGACCTATAACCCCTTTCTATGACCTATGACCCCTTCCTATGGTCTTCGCCTGTGTTACCTTAAATGCTCTGTCCTCAGTGTCCTCAATTCCCATTTGAAGAACAAAAAAAACTAACTTTTCCCTGGTGCAAACAGTAACTAGGTGCCAATATTTAGGTCTAAATCGGACACTAGTACTAGGAACCATGTTATCTGATGTTGCTGGTGTTTGTTTCCCTCCAGACTGAAGTTCCCGTCGGACCTGGATGAGCTGAGGGAGCTGGCTGAGATGCTGCAGTTCTATAAGACAGAACACACAGGCTACGTGGTGCTGCTGTTCTGTAGTGCCTACCTCTACAAACAGTCCTTCGCCATCCCTGGCTCCTCCTTCCTGGTGAGAGGGACTAACATTACACTCATCCATGGAACACACACAAACTGTTTCCACGGGTCCATGAACCTATGACCCTAAGAGCAGAACCTCCATCCATGGTCAGAACAGCCTGCCTCCTGACCCTCACCATCAGGGGTGGAAAGTACTGAAGTAAAAATACTTTAAAGTACTGCTTAACTCGTTTTTTGGGGTATCTGTACTTTACTATTTATATTTTTTACTACTTTTATTTCACTACATTCCTAAAGAAAATAATGTTGTTTTTACTCCATACATTTTTCCTGACACCCAAAAGTACTCGTCACATTTTGAATGCTTAGCAGGACAGGAAAATGGTCCAATTCACACACTTATCCCGACTGCCTCTGATCTGGTGGACTCACTAAACACACATGCTTCATTTGTAAATAATGTTGGAGTGTTGGAGTGTGCCCCTGGCTATCTGGAGATAAACAAACTAGAACATTGTGTTTGGTTTGCTTAATATAAGCAATTTGAAATGATTTATAGGTTGTCAGTTAACTTCTGGTACCTAAGTATATTTAAAACCATATACTTTGACTTTGACTCAAGTATTATTTTACTGGGTGACTTTCACTTGAGTAAATTTTCTATCAAGGTATCTTTACTTTTACTCAAGTATGACAATTGGGTACTTTTTCCAGCAGTGCTCACCATGCTCATCCCCTGTGCTTCCCAGAACATGCTGGCGGGGGCGCTGTTTGGTCCATGGCAGGGTCTGGTCCTGGCCTGTCTTCTGACCACCACCGGCTCTACCTTCTGTTACCTGCTGTCTGCTGCCTTCGGGAAGAGCTACATCATACGCCTGTTCCCTGACCAGGTGGACAGGCTGCAGAACAAGGTGTGAGAGAGAGACAGTATGTTGTCCCAGACCACAGTACCATGGGCTTGTTGGAGGAGGGTGTATGACTGGGGGGATACAGGCCCTTCCTTTACCACATGTCCTTTGATTACAATTCTCTAAAGATAGACTAGAGGGGTGTGTGTGTGTGTGTGTGTGTGTGGGTCTCCTCTTACACTGTCCTTGGCTTACACATTAGGTTAGACAGGTGTAACAGTTGTCCAGTGCAGACCAGAAGACTGGTTTGATCACCAGTGTAACAGATGTGATCTACTTCCTGACTCTCTTGGGTTTTTGGTTTGTAAAGAACAGCCAGCGGTCCCAGTTGATTGGTGATTATTCTGATGATAGACACCAGGAAATACATGTTCAGGACAACAGTATGTTGATCACTGCAGATTTGTGAATCGCCTGTTGGCATGGAAATAACTGAATTAGAGCATGCTGGGTAACTCTCTCACTGCAATAACACAGAAAAGTGCATCCCAGGAAGCCACCAATATCTAACAGGTACTGTACACACAAATACACACTGAACTAAAATAGAAACACAACATGTAAAGTGTTGGTCCCATGAGCTGACATAAGATACCAGACATCTTCCATACGCACAAAAAACTGATTTTTCGCAAATTTTGTACAGACATTTGTTTATATCCCTGTTAGAGATCATTTCTCATTTGCCAAGATAATCCATCGACCTGACAGGTGTGGCATATCAAGAAGCTGATTAAACAGCTTGATCATTACAAATGTGCACCCTGTGCTGAGGACAATAAAAGGCCATAGAAGTATATAATGTATAAAATGCACTATTTCAGAATGTGACCTCCCCCTAGCTGCAAGCATGACCTATGGCATAACACCTTATTGATATGTAAATTCAACCAACCAATAGGAATACATAAACAGTGGCAAGGGAAACATAACTAACCGTGTTACACAGGGTAAGAATGCAGAATACCACATTCTTTTACAGTGTTGGGACTCTAGTAATATCCCTCCAATCATTCATTCATTAATAAGTACATTTACAATGACAGTTCTCTCTTCCCCTTTACTCCTCCGTTCTCCTTCCCTCTCTACCTCCTCCGTTCTCCCATCCCCTCTCCTTCCCTCTCTACCTCCTCCGTTCTCCCATCCCCTCTCCTTCCCTCTCTACCTCCTCCGTTCTCCTTCTCTCTCTACCTCCTCCGTTCTCCCATCCCCTCTCCTTCCCTCTCTACCTCCTCCGTTCTCCCACCCCCTCTCCTTCCCTCTACCTCCTCTGTTCTCCTTCCCTCTCTACCGCCTCCTCTCTCCCACCACCTCTCCTTCCCTCTCTACCTCCTCCTCTCTCCCACCCCCTCTCCTTCCCTCTACCTCCTCCGTTCTCCCACCCCCTCTCCCACCACCTCTCCTTCCCTCTACCTCCTCCATTCTCCCATCACCTCTCCTTCTCTCTACCTCCTCCGTTCTCCCATCACCTCTCCTTCTCTCTACCTCCTCCGTTCTCCCATCACCTCTCCTTCTCTCTACCTCCTCCGTTCTCCCACCCTCTCTCCTTCCCTCTACCTCCTCCATTCTCCCATCACCTCTCCTTCTCTCTCTACCTCCTCCATTCTCCCACCCTCTACCTCCTCCGTTCTCCCACCACCTCTCCTTCTCTCTCTACCATCACCTCTCCTTCTCTCTCTACCTCCTCCATTCTCCCACCACCTCTCCTTCTCTCTCTACCCCCTCCGTTCTCCCACCCTCTCTCCTTCTCTCTCTACCTCCTCCGTTCTCCCACCCTCTCTCCCACCCTCTACCTCCTCCATTCTCCCACCACCTCTCCTTCTCTCTCTACCTCCTCCGTTCTCCCACCCTCTCTCCTTCTCTCTCTACCTCCTCCGTTCTCCCACCACCTCTCCTTCTCTCTCTACCTCCTCCGTTCTCCCACCCTCTCTCCTTCCCCCTCTACCTCCTCCATTCTCCCATCACCTCTCCTTCTCTCTACCTCCTCCGTTCTCCCACCCCCTCTCCCACCCTCTCTCCTTCCCTCTACCTCCTCCATTCTCCCACCCTCTACCTCCTCCATTCTCCCACCCTCTACCTCCTCCGTTCTCCCATCACCTCTCCTTCTCTCTACCTCCTCCGTTCTCCCATCACCTCTCCTTCTCTCTACCTCCTCCATTCTCCCACCCCCTCTCCTTCCCTCTACCTCCTCCATTCTCCCACCACCTCTCCTTCTCTCTACCTCCTCCATTCTCCCACCCTCTACCTCCTCCATTCTCCCACCCTCTCTCCTTCCCTCTACCTCTTCCATTCTCCCATCACCTCTCCTTCTCTCTACCTCCTCCGTTCTCCCATCACCTCTCCTTCTCTCTACCTCCTCCGTTCTCCCACCCCCTCTCCCACCACCTCTCCTTCCCTCTCTACCTCCTCCATTCTCCCACCCCCTCTCCTTCCCTCTCTACCTCCTCCATTCTCCCACCCTCTACCTCCTCCGTTCTCCCACCACCTCTCCTTCTCTCTCTACCTCCTCCGTTCTCCCACCCCCTCTCCTTCCCTCTACCTCCTCCGTTCTCCCACCACCTCTCCTTCTCTCTCTACCTCCTCCGTTCTCCCACCCCCTCTCCTTCCCTCTACCTCCTCCGTTCTCCCACCACCTCTCCTTCTCTCTCTACCTCCTCCATTCTCCCACCACCTCTCCTTCTCTCTCTACCTCCTCCGTTCTCCCACCCCCTCTCCTTCCCTCTCTACCTCCTCCATTCTCCCACCCCCTCTCCTTCCCTCTACCTCCTCCATTCTCCCACCACCTCTCCTTCTCTCTCTACCTCCTCCGTTCTCCCATCACCTCTCCTTCTCTCTACCTCCTCCGTTCTCCCACCCCCTCTCCTTCTCTCTACCTCCTCCATTCTCCCACCCTCTCTCCTTCTCTCTCTACCTCCTCCGTTCTCCCACCCCCTCTCCTTCTCTCTCTACCTCCTCCGTTCTCCCACCACCTCTCCTTCTCTCTCTACCTCCTCCGTTCTCCCACCCTCTCTCCTTCCCTCTACCTCCTCCATTCTCCCACCCCCTCTCCTTCCCTCTACCTCCTCCATTCTCCCACCACCTCTCCTTCTCTCTCTACCTCCTCCATTCTCCCACCCCCTCTCCTTCCCTCTCTACCTCCTCCATTCTCCCACCCCCTCTCCTTCTCTCTCTACCTCCTCCGTTCTCCCACCCCCTCTCCTTCTCTCTCTACCTCCTCCGTTCTCCCACCACCTCTCCTTCCCTCTCTACCTCCTCCATTCTCCCATCACCTCTCCTTCTCTCTCTACCTCCTCCATTCTCCCACCCTCTCCTTCTCTCTCTACCTCCTCCGTTCTCCCACCACCTCTCCTTCTCTCTCTACCTCCTCCGTTCTCCCACCCTCTCTCCTTCTCTCTCTACCTCCTCCGTTCTCCCATCACCTCTCCTTCTCTCTCTACCTCCTCCGTTCTCCCACCCTCTCTCCTTCTCTCTCTACCTCCTCCGTTCTCCCATCACCTCTCCTTCCCTCTCTACCTCCTCCGTTCTCCCACCCTCTCTCCCACCCTCTACCTCCTCCGTTCTCCCACCACCTCTCCTTCTCTCTCTACCTCCTCCGTTCTCCCACCACCTCTCCTTCTCTCTCTACCTCCTCCGTTCTCCCACCACCTCTCCTTCTCTCTCTACCTCCTCCGTTCTCCCACCACCTCTCCTTCTCTCTACCTCCTCCGTTCTCCCACCACCTCTCCTTCCCTCTACCTCCTCCGTTCTCCCACCACCTCTCCTTCTCTCTCTACCTCCTCCATTCTCCCACCACCTCTCCTTCTCTCTCTACCTCCTCCGTTCTCCCACCACCTCTCCTTCTCTCTCTACCTCCTCCGTTCTCCCACCCTCTCTCCTTCTCTCTCTACCTCCTCCGTTCTCCCATCACCTCTCCTTCCCTCTCTACCTCCTCCGTTCTCCCACCCTCTCTCCCACCCTCTACCTCCTCCGTTCTCCCACCACCTCTCCTTCTCTCTCTACCTCCTCCGTTCTCCCACCACCTCTCCTTCTCTCTCTACCTCCTCCGTTCTCCCACCACCTCTCCTTCTCTCTCTACCTCCTCCGTTCTCCCACCACCTCTCCTTCTCTCTCTACCTCCTCCGTTCTCCCACCACCTCTCCTTCTCTCTCTCCGTCAGGTGGAGGAGAACCGTAGCAGTCTGTTCTTCTTCCTCCTGTTCCTGCGGTTCTTCCCCATGACTCCTAACTGGTTCCTGAACGTCACGTCCCCCATCCTCAACATCCCCGTCTCCATGTTCTTCTTCTCCGTACTCATCGGTGAGAAACAGAAGCAGCACTGCCGCGCAACGCAACCCACAGGACTATTATATAATACTACTAAGAATGACACTCACATGATACATCATTTTGTTTAAGATGTGAAGACTTTCATTAGCTCACTGAGTTAATGTCTAGGCTTTAGCTCAGAAGGCTAACACAGTCTCTCCCTTGTTATATTGAAGTACTACTACAACAGATGTCATTAATTACCGAAGCCTGATCATTTCCACCTTTACTGTTCCAAACTCTCCCTCCTCCGATATCGCCTTTATCCAGGAGGTCTAACCCAGTCTCTCCTCTCCTTCCCCAGGTCTAGTGTTTATCTAGGAGGTCTAACCCAGTCTCTCCTCTCCTTCCCCAGGTCTAGTGTTTATCTAGGAGGTCTAACCCAGTCTCTCCTCTCCTTCCCCAGGTCTAGTGTTTATCTAGGAGGTCTAACCCAGTCTCTCCTCTCCTTCCCCAGGTCTAGTGTTTATCTAGGAGGTCTAACCCAGTCTCTCCTCTCCTTCCCCAGGTCTAGTGTTTATCTAGGAGGTCTAACCCAGTCTCTCCTCTCCTTCCCCAGGTCTAGTGTTTATCTAGGAGGTCTAACCCAGTCTCTCCTCTCCTTCCCCAGGTCTAGTGTTTATCTAGGAGGTCTAACCCAGTCTCTCCTCTCCTTCCCCAGGTCTAGTGTTTATCTAGGAGGTCTAACCCAGTCTCTCCTCTCCTTCCCCAGGTCTAGTGTTTATCTAGGAGGTCTAACCCAGTCTCTCCTCTCCTTCCCCAGGTCTAGTGTTTATCTAGGAGGTCTAACCCAGTCTCTCCTCTCCTTCCCCAGGTCTAGTGTTTATCTAGGAGGTCTAACCCAGTCTCTCCTCTCCTTCCCCAGGTCTAGTGTTTATCTAGGAGGTCTAACCCAGTCTCTCCTCTCCTTCCCCAGGTCTAGTGTTTATCTAGGAGGTCTAACCCAGTCTCTCCTCTCCTTCCCCAGGTCTAGTGTTTATCTAGGAGGTCTAACCCAGTCTCTCCTCTCCTTCCCCAGGTCTAGTGTTTATCTAGGAGGTCTAACCCAGTCTCTCCTCTCCTTCCCCAGGTCTAGTGTTTATCTAGGAGGTCTAACCCAGTCTCTCCTCTCCTTCCCCAGGTCTAGTGTTTATCTAGGAGGTCTAACCCAGTCTCTCCTCTCCTTCCCCAGGTCTAGTGTTTATCTAGGAGGTCTAACCCAGTCTCTCCTCTCCTTCCCCAGGTCTAGTGTTTATCTAGGAGGTCTAACCCAGTCTCTCCTCTCCTTCCCCAGGTCTAGTGTTTATCTAGGAGGTCTAACCCAGTCTCTCCTCTCCTTCCCCAGGTCTAGTGTTTATCCAGGAGGTCTAACCCAGTCTCTCCTCTCCTTCCCCAGGTCTAGTGTTTATCTAGGAGGTCTAACCCAGTCTCTCCTCTCCTTCCCCAGGTCTAGTGTTTATCTAGGAGGTCTAACCCAGTCTCTCCTCTCCTTCCCCAGGTCTAGTGTTTATCTAGGAGGTCTAACCCAGTCTCTCCTCTCCTTCCCCAGGTCTAGTGTTTATCTAGGAGGTCTAACCCAGTCTCTCCTCTCCTTCCCCAGGTCTAGTGTTTATCTAGGAGGTCTAACCCAGTCTCTCCTCTCCTTCCCCAGGTCTAGTGTTTATCTAGGAGGTCTAACCCAGTCTCTCCTCTCCTTCCCCAGGTCTAGTGTTTATCTAGGAGGTCTAACCCAGTCTCTCCTCTCCTTCCCCAGGTCTAGTGTTTATCTAGGAGGTCTAACCCAGTCTCTCCTCTCCTTCCCCAGGTCTAGTGTTTATCTAGGAGGTCTAACCCAGTCTCTCCTCTCCTTCCCCAGGTCTAGTGTTTATCTAGGTCTAACCCAGTCTCTCCTCTCCTTCCCCAGGTCTAGTGTTTATCTAGGAGGTCTAACCCAGTCTCTCCTCTCCTTCCCCAGGTCTAGTGTTTATCTAGGAGGTCTAACCCAGTCTCTCCTCTCCTTCCCCAGGTCTAGTGTTTATCTAGGAGGTCTAACCCAGTCTCTCCTCTCCTTCCCCAGGTCTAGTGTTTATCTAGGAGGTCTAACCCAGTCTCTCCTCTCCTTCCCCAGGTCTAGTGTTTATCTAGGTCTAACCCAGTCTCTCCTCTCCTTCCCCAGGTCTAGTGTTTATCTAGGAGGTCTAACCCAGTCTCTCCTCTCCTTCCCCAGGTCTAGTGTTTATCTAGGAGGTCTAACCCAGTCTCTCCTCTCCTTCCCCAGGTCTAGTGTTTATCTAGGTCTAACCCAGTCTCTCCTCTCCTTCCCCAGGTCTAGTGTTTATCTAGGAGGTCTAACCCAGTCTCTCCTCTCCTTCCCCAGGTCTAGTGTTTATCTAGGAGGTCTAACCCAGTCTCTCCTCTCCTTCCCCAGGTCTAGTGTTTATCTAGGAGGTCTAACCCAGTCTCTCCTCTCCTTCCCCAGGTCTAGTGTTTATCTAGGAGGTCTAACCCAGTCTCTCCTCTCCTTCCCCAGGTCTAGTGTTTATCTAGGAGGTCTAACCCAGTCTCTCCTCTCCTTCCCCAGGTCTAGTGTTTATCTAGGAGGTCTAACCCAGTCTCTCCTCTCCTTCCCCAGGTCTAGTGTTTATCTAGGAGGTCTAACCCAGTCTCTCCTCTCCTTCCCCAGGTCTAGTGTTTATCTAGGAGGTCTAACCCAGTCTCTCCTCTCCTTCCCCAGGTCTAGTGTTTATCTAGGAGGTCTAACCCAGTCTCTCCTCTCCTTCCCCAGGTCTAGTGTTTATCTAGGAGGTCTAACCCTGTCTCTCCTCTCCTTCCCCAGGTCTAGTGTTTATCTAGGAGGTCTAACCCAGTCTCTCCTCTCCTTCCCCAGGTCTAGTGTTTATCTAGGAGGTCTAACCCAGTCTCTCCTCTCCTTCCCCAGGTCTAGTGTTTATCTAGGAGGTCTAACCCAGTCTCTCCTCTCCTTCCCCAGGTCTAGTGTTTATCTAGGAGGTCTAACCCAGTCTCTCCTCTCCTTCCCCAGGTCTAGTGTTTATCTAGGAGGTCTAACCCAGTCTCTCCTCTCCTTCCCCAGGTCTAGTGTTTATCTAGGAGGTCTAACCCAGTCTCTCCTCTCCTTCCCCAGGTCTAGTGTTTATCTAGGAGGTCTAACCCAGTCTCTCCTCTCCTTCCCCAGGTCTAGTGTTTATCTAGGAGGTCTAACCCAGTCTCTCCTCTCCTTCCCCAGGTCTAGTGTTTATCTAGGAGGTCTAACCCAGTCTCTCCTCTCCTTCCCCAGGTCTAGTGTTTATCTAGGAGGTCTAACCCAGTCTCTCCTCTCCTTCCCCAGGTCTAGTGTTTATCTAGGAGGTCTAACCCAGTCTCTCCTCTCCTTCCCCAGGTCTAGTGTTTATCTAGGAGGTCTAACCCAGTCTCTCCTCTCCTTCCCCAGGTCTAGTGTTTATCTAGGAGGTCTAACCCAGTCTCTCCTCTCCTTCCCCAGGTCTAGTGTTTATCTAGGAGGTCTAACCCAGTCTCTCCTCTCCTTCCCCAGGTCTAGTGTTTATCTAGGAGGTCTAACCCAGTCTCTCCTCTCCTTCCCCAGGTCTAGTGTTTATCTAGGAGGTCTAACCCAGTCTCTCCTCTCCTTCCCCAGGTCTAGTGTTTATCTAGGAGGTCTAACCCAGTCTCTCCTCTCCTTCCCCAGGTCTAGTGTTTATCTAGGAGGTCTAACCCAGTCTCTCCTCTCCTTCCCCAGGTCTAGTGTTTATCTAGGAGGTCTAACCCAGTCTCTCCTCTCCTTCCCCAGGTCTAGTGTTTATCTAGGAGGTCTAACCCAGTCTCTCCTCTCCTTCCCCAGGTCTAGTGTTTATCTAGGTCTAACCCAGTCTCTCCTCTCCTTCCCCAGGTCTAGTGTTTATCTAGGTCTAACCCAGTCTCTCCTCTCCTTCCCCAGGTCTAGTGTTTATCTAGGAGGTCTAACCCAGTCTCTCCTCTCCTTCCCCAGGTCTAGTGTTTATCTAGGAGGTCTAACCCAGTCTCTCCTCTCCTTCCCCAGGTCTAGTGTTTATCTAGGAGGTCTAACCCAGTCTCTCCTCTCCTTCCCCAGGTCTAGTGTTTATCTAGGAGGTCTAACCCAGTCTCTCCTCTCCTTCCCCAGGTCTAGTGTTTATCTAGGAGGTCTAACCCAGTCTCTCCTCTCCTTCCCCAGGTCTAGTGTTTATCTAGGAGGTCTAACCCAGTCTCTCCTCTCCTTCCCCAGGTCTAGTGTTTATCTAGGAGGTCTAACCCAGTCTCTCCTCTCCTTCCCCAGGTCTAGTGTTTATCTAGGAGGTCTAACCCAGTCTCTCCTCTCCTTCCCCAGGTCTAGTGTTTATCTAGGAGGTCTAACCCAGTCTCTCCTCTCCTTCCCCAGGTCTAGTGTTTATCTAGGAGGTCTAACCCAGTCTCTCCTCTCCTTCCCCAGGTCTAGTGTTTATCTAGGAGGTCTAACCCAGTCTCTCCTCTCCTTCCCCAGGTCTAGTGTTTATCTAGGAGGTCTAACCCAGTCTCTCCTCTCCTTCCCCAGGTCTAGTGTTTATCTAGGAGGTCTAACCCAGTCTCTCCTCTCCTTCCCCAGGTCTAGTGTTTATCTAGGAGGTCTAACCCAGTCTCTCCTCTCCTTCCCCAGGTCTAGTGTTTATCTAGGAGGTCTAACCCAGTCTCTCCTCTCCTTCCCCAGGTCTAGTGTTTATCTAGGAGGTCTAACCCAGTCTCTCCTCTCCTTCCCCAGGTCTAGTGTTTATCTAGGAGGTCTAACCCAGTCTCTCCTCTCCTTCCCCAGGTCTAGTGTTTATCTAGGAGGTCTAACCCAGTCTCTCCTCTCCTTCCCCAGGTCTAGTGTTTATCTAGGAGGTCTAACCCAGTCTCTCCTCTCCTTCCCCAGGTCTAGTGTTTATCCAGGAGGTCTAACCCAGTCTCTCCTCTCCTTCCCCAGGTCTAGTGTTTATCTAGGAGGTCTAACCCAGTCTCTCCTCTCCTTCCCCAGGTCTAGTGTTTATCTAGGAGGTCTAACCCAGTCTCTCCTCTCCTTCCCCAGGTCTAGTGTTTATCTAGGAGGTCTAACCCAGTCTCTCCTCTCCTTCCCCAGGTCTAGTGTTTATCTAGGAGGTCTAACCCAGTCTCTCCTCTCCTTCCCCAGGTCTAGTGTTTATCTAGGAGGTCTAACCCAGTCTCTCCTCTCCTTCCCCAGGTCTAGTGTTTATCTAGGAGGTCTAACCCAGTCTCTCCTCTCCTTCCCCAGGTCTAGTGTTTATCTAGGAGGTCTAACCCAGTCTCTCCTCTCCTTCCCCAGGTCTAGTGTTTATCTAGGAGGTCTAACCCAGTCTCTCCTCTCCTTCCCCAGGTCTAGTGTTTATCTAGGAGGTCTAACCCAGTCTCTCCTCTCCTTCCCCAGGTCTAGTGTTTATCTAGGAGGTCTAACCCAGTCTCTCCTCTCCTTCCCCAGGTCTAGTGTTTATCTAGGAGGTCTAACCCAGTCTCTCCTCTCCTTCCCCAGGTCTAGTGTTTATCTAGGAGGTCTAACCCAGTCTCTCCTCTCCTTCCCCAGGTCTAGTGTTTATCTAGGAGGTCTAACCCAGTCTCTCCTCTCCTTCCCCAGGTCTAGTGTTTATCTAGGAGGTCTAACCCAGTCTCTCCTCTCCTTCCCCAGGTCTAGTGTTTATCTAGGAGGTCTAACCCAGTCTCTCCTCTCCTTCCCCAGGTCTAGTGTTTATCTAGGAGGTCTAACCCAGTCTCTCCTCTCCTTCCCCAGGTCTAGTGTTTATCTAGGAGGTCTAACCCAGTCTCTCCTCTCCTTCCCCAGGTCTAGTGTTTATCTAGGAGGTCTAACCCAGTCTCTCCTCTCCTTCCCCAGGTCTAGTGTTTATCTAGGAGGTCTAACCCAGTCTCTCCTCTCCTTCCCCAGGTCTAGTGTTTATCTAGGAGGTCTAACCCAGTCTCTCCTCTCCTTCCCCAGGTCTAGTGTTTATCTAGGAGGTCTAACCCAGTCTCTCCTCTCCTTCCCCAGGTCTAGTGTTTATCTAGGAGGTCTAACCCAGTCTCTCCTCTCCTTCCCCAGGTCTAGTGTTTATCTAGGAGGTCTAACCCAGTCTCTCCTCTCCTTCCCCAGGTCTAGTGTTTATCTAGGAGGTCTAACCCAGTCTCTCCTCTCCTTCCCCAGGTCTAGTGTTTATCTAGGAGGTCTAACCCAGTCTCTCCTCTCCTTCCCCAGGTCTAGTGTTTATCTAGGAGGTCTAACCCAGTCTCTCCTCTCCTTCCCCAGGTCTAGTGTTTATCTAGGAGGTCTAACCCAGTCTCTCCTCTCCTTCCCCAGGTCTAGTGTTTATCTAGGAGGTCTAACCCAGTCTCTCCTCTCCTTCCCCAGGTCTAGTGTTTATCTAGGAGGTCTAACCCAGTCTCTCCTCTCCTTCCCCAGGTCTAGTGTTTATCTAGGAGGTCTAACCCAGTCTCTCCTCTCCTTCCCCAGGTCTAGTGTTTATCTAGGAGGTCTAACCCAGTCTCTCCTCTCCTTCCCCAGGTCTAGTGTTTATCTAGGAGGTCTAACCCAGTCTCTCCTCTCCTTCCCCAGGTCTAGTGTTTATCTAGGAGGTCTAACCCAGTCTCTCCTCTCCTTCCCCAGGTCTAGTGTTTATCTAGGAGGTCTAACCCAGTCTCTCCTCTCCTTCCCCAGGTCTAGTGTTTATCTAGGAGGTCTAACCCAGTCTCTCCTCTCCTTCCCCAGGTCTAGTGTTTATCTAGGAGGTCTAACCCAGTCTCTCCTCTCCTTCCCCAGGTCTAGTGTTTATCTAGGAGGTCTAACCCAGTCTCTCCTCTCCTTCCCCAGGTCTAGTGTTTATCCAGGAGGTCTAACCCAGTCTCTCCTCTCCTTCCCCAGGTCTAGTGTTTATCTAGGAGGTCTAACCCAGTCTCTCCTCTCCTTCCCCAGGTCTAGTGTTTATCTAGGTCTAACCCAGTCTCTCCTCTCCTTCCCCAGGTCTAGTGTTTATCTAGGAGGTCTAACCCAGTCTCTCCTCTCCTTCCCCAGGTCTAGTGTTTATCTAGGAGGTCTAACCCAGTCTCTCCTCTCCTTCCCCAGGTCTAGTGTTTATCTAGGAGGTCTAACCCAGTCTCTCCTCTCCTTCCCCAGGTCTAGTGTTTATCTAGGAGGTCTAACCCAGTCTCTCCTCTCCTTCATCAGGTTTGATCCCGTATAACTTCATCTGCGTGCGGACAGGCTCCATCCTGTCAGAGATCTCTTCCCTGGACGATATCTTCTCCTGGGGGACGCTGCTACAGCTGTTGGCCATCGCCTGTGTGGCCCTGCTTCCCGGAGCCCTTATCAAGCGCTATAGCCAGAACCATCTCCAACTGGACGGGCTGCAGCAGAATGGAGGACACAGACAGAACCAGGGACAAGCAGCTGATGACAGAAAGAGGAGATGACCCACCTGAAATACAGTCATGCTGGGTCTGATTGAACTTGACTGACCCTGCTGGACTGGATTGGCCACTATCACTACAGCTTTACGCAGGGGAGTTTAGACTTTTTTAGGGGAGAGAAACGACTTAACTGCCACTATGCCTAGGATACTTAAAGGTCATGAACAGTCAAATCATGTTTTTCATGTTATGTGATGATATTTGGATGAAACCAGATCAAAGTATGAAAAATGACTGTTGCTCCAACATTGATCAAGGTTGGTCATAAAGCTACTGTCCCCTCCCCCATGTCAAACACTTGGATTCAGGAGGCAGGATTATTAAGGGAAAAGGGGTCAACCTAACTCTCATTTTAATACACCAATGGTAACATATTTTCTTACCTAATTTAAATAAGTACTGCCTCGTTACCAACATCGGAGAAGGCGTGTTTGTGGAGGGGCGTGGTTTATACAGCTACTCTACTGGTGCAAAATTGGGCTGTAAGGTGTCAGCAAATATAATTAAAAGTTTACACTATTCATCTATGGTAGAGAGACTTATGTCTCCCCTTTCATCTGTCTGGTGTTACTGGTCTTCAAGCATGGAACAAAAGGGGGGGGGGGGTGTCATTCAACACATCCGTCAGTGCTGCTGTGAACCGCTCCCAGCAGAGACATGACAAATTATGCAATTTCAATGTTTGAGCTGATTTGTGTTTCACCTGATTTGCTAGGGCTGATTTTACTGCAGGACTGCAGTCCAGTTTGACATGGGGGTTTCAAAGAGCTGTCAGTCAAGGCCAGCTCATGAATATAAGCTCCCTGCCCACTCCGCCTGTCTTTTCAAACTTCCTGATAGTTAGCCGTGAAGAAAAATTACTTTCTTCAAATGTTGAGCATTTCATTCCACAAAATATATATTTCTGATATTTTAGTCAGTTAACCTGTTGGGGCGAGGGGGCAGTATTTGCAGGGCCGGATAAAAAAACGTACCCGATTTAAACTGGTTACTACTCTTGCCCAGAAACGAGAATATGTATATAATTAGTAGATTTGGATAGAAAACACTAAAGTTTCTAAAACTGTTTGAATGGTGTCTGTGACTATAACAGAACTCATATGGCAGGCCAAAACCTGAGAAGATTCCATACAGGAAATGCCCTGTCTGACAATTTGTTGTCCTTCTGTTGCATCTCTATCGAAAATACAATATCTGTGCTGTAACGTGACACTTTCTAAGGCTCCCATTGGCTCTCTAAAGCCGCCAGAAAGTGGAATGGGGTGTCTGCTGTCTCTGGGCGAAGAACAGCAGGCGAGTTTGTGAGTGGTCAGCCTGGGGACAGTGACACTGGAGATGCGCGGTCACGAGAATTCAATTTTTTTTTATTTCAGCCTTTGAATAAATACAACGTTGCCCGGTTGGAATATTATCGCTATTTTACGAGAAAAAATAGCATAAAAATTGATTTTAAACAGCGTTTGACATGCCTCTAAGTACGGTAATGGAATATTTTGGGTTTTTTTGTCACGAAATGCGCATCACCCTTCGGATAGTGACCTGAACGCACGAACAAAACGGAGCTATTTGAATATAACTATGGATTATTTGGAACCAAAACAACATTTGTTGTTGAAGTAGAAGTCCTGGGAGTGCATTCTGACGAAGAACAGCAAAGGTAATCCAATTTTTCTAATAGTAATTCTGAGTTTAGCGAGCGGTGGGTGTCAAAATAGCTAGCCGAGCTATGTACTCAGAATATTGCAAAATGTGCTTTCGCCGAAAAGCTATTTTAAAATCTGACACCGCGATTGCATAGAGGAGTTCTGTATCTATAATTCTTAAAATAACTGTTATGTATTTTGTGAACGTTTATCGTGAGTAATTTAGTAAATTCACAGAAGTTTGATGGGTATGCTAGTTCTGAACATCACATGCTAATGTAAAAAGCTGTTTTTTGATATAAATTTGAACTTGATTGAACAAAACATCCATGTATTGTATAACATAATGTCCTAGGAGTGTCATCTGATGAAGATCATCAAAGGTTAGTGCTGCATTTAGCTGTGGTTTTGGTTTTTGTGACATATATGCTTGCTTTGAAAATGGCTGTGTGATTATTTTTGGCAGGGTACTCTCCTGACATAATCTAATGTTTTGCTTTCGCTGTAAAGCCTTTTTGAAATCGGACAATGTGGTTAGATTAACGAGAGTCTTGTCTTTAAAATGGTGTAAAATAGTCATATGTTTGAGAAATTGAAGTTATAGCATTTTTGAGGTATTTGTATTTCGCGCCACGCGATTCCACTGGCTGTAGACTAGGGTAGCCCAGGGAGGTTAAAAAGCCATTTTACATGGGAATCTGAATGACTATTTGAGACGGATGCACTTTGAACTGTCTGTGACTGTGACCATGAGCACCGATTCAGAAAATGTGTGAAGTTAAGGTAAATCATTTGTTTTTGTAAATGTACTATTGATTTTCACCAGTAGCCTAATCTATACACAGTAGAATGCAGCTAGATTTAGGTTTCCAACGCTTTAACAGAGAGGACATCATGAGTGGTGTTGTGAGGGAAGTTATTGTACACCCAACTGGTGGTGTTTTCATTCTGTGTTGTCTTACTTCCTGCTAGCTGTGGAACGTGTCACTCCCAATAATAGCAGTCCATCATGGGATACAGGGTAAAGGAACAGCACCTCATCTTGTGACATCACCTGGAATCATACAGGGTAACAGTACATCTGGTGCCTTAGTACTGTAGTGTAAACCAGGCCATACAGGGTAACAGTACATCTGGTGCCTCAGTACTGTAGTGTAAACCAGGCCATACAGGGAAACAGTACATCTGGTGTCTCAGTACTGTAGTGTAAACCAGGCCATACAGGGTAACAGTACATCTGGTGCCTCAGTACTGTAGTGTAAACCAGGCCATACAGGGAAACAGTACATCTGGTGCCTCAGTACTGTAGTGTAAACCAGGCCATACAGGGTAACAGTACATCTGGTGCCTCAGTACTGTAGTGTAAACCAGGCCATACAGGGTAACAGTACATCTGGTGTCTCAGTACTGTAGTGTAAACCAGGCCATACAGGGTAACAGTACATCTGGTGCCTCAGTACTGTAGTGTAAACCAGGCCATACAGGGTAACAGTACATCTGGTGCCCCAGTACTGTAGTGTAAACCACAGGCCATACAGGGTAACAGTACATCTGGTGCCTCAGTACTGTAGTGTAAACCAGGCCATACAGGGTAACAGTACATCTGGTGCCTTAGTACTGTAGTGTAAACCAGGCCATACAGGGTAACAGTACATCTGGTGCCTCAGTACTGTAGTGTAAACCAGGCCATACAGGGTAACAGTACATCTGGTGCCTCAGTACTGTAGTGTAAACCAGGCCATACAGGGTAACAGTACATCTGGTGCCTCAGTACTGTAGTGTAAACCAGGCCATACAGGGTAACAGTACATCTGGTGCCTCAGTACTGTAGTGTAAACCAGGCCATACAGGGTAACAGTACATCTGGTGCCTCAGTACTGTAGTGTAAACCAGGCCATACAGGGTAACAGTACATCTGGTGCCTCAGTACTGTAGTGTAAACCAGGCCATACAGGGTAACAGTACATCTGGTGCCTCAGTACTGTAGTGTAAACCAGGCCATACAGGGTAACAGTACATCTGGTGCCTCAGTACTGTAGTGTAAACCAGGCCATACAGGGAAACAGTACATCTGGTGCCTCAGTACTGTAGTGTAAACCACAGGCCTTTCTCTGCTTCCATAAAGCTGTCTTTTACAGCTGAACACTAGTCTTGTTTCATCAAATCAACAATTAAAAGCTTTTGATTTGTTTGTTTGACATAGACATCATGGGTTTGTTATTCACATAGTTTATTTTGACCGTAGTTAGAGGTAATGATATAGCCATTATGCAACCCTGCTTGACATGTACAAGTCAGTCAGTCAGTCAGTCAGTCAGTCAGTCAGTCACGCAGCCAGCCACCCCAGTCAGTCAGTCAGTCAGTCACCCAGCCAGTCACCCAGCCAGTCACCCAGTCAGTCAGTCACCCAGCCAGCCACCCCAGTCAATCAGTCAGTCAGTCAGTCAGTCACCCAGTCAGTCAGTCACCCAGCCAGTCAGTCAGTCAGTCACCCAGCCAGTCAGTCAGTCAGTCACCCAGCCACCCAGTCAGTCAGCCACCCAGTCAGTCAGTCACCCAGCCAGTCAGTCACCCTGCCAGTCAGTCACCCAGTCAGCCAGTCAGTCACCCAGTCAGCCAGTCAGTCACCCAGTCAGCCAGTCAGTCACCCAGTCAGTCACCCAGTCAGTCAGTCACCCAGCCAGTCAGTCACCCAGCCAGTCAGTCACCCAGCCAGTCAGTCAGTCAGTCACGCAGCCAGTCAGTCACGCAGCCAGTCAGTCAGTCACGCAGCCAGTCAGTCAGTCAGTCACGCAGTCAGTCAGTCACGCAGCCAGTCACCCAGTCATGCAGCCAGTCAGTCACCCAGTCATGCAGTCAGTCAGTCACCCAGTCAGTCACCCAGTCATGCAGTCAGTCAGTCACCCAGTCAGTCAGTCACCCAGTCAGTCACCCAGTCAGCCAGTCACCCAGTCATGCAGCCAGTCAGTCACCCAGCCATGCAGCCAGTCAGTCACCCAGCCAGTCAGTCAGCCAGTCATGCAGCCAGTCAGTCAGTCACCCAGTCACCCAGTAACACAAGCAGATGTGTGTTCTTCTCACATGCTTGTCATGCAGCAGCATTGAGGTAGACAGCCCATAGCATCAGTGATTTTCAATGAATATACCACATTCAACAAATAATAATACACACAGCCACTCATCCTACAAGGCTGAGGCAGTCAGGCTGAACCCACAGCACCTCAGTCACTTGACATCAATTATCTGGAGAAACAAAGTGTTTAAGGTAGACTCTGCAAAGGATCATCATCATACACAGCGGGGTCACTTCCTGCTTAAAGTCACACAACAACAACAGAATTCATATGTGAGGAGTCATTTAAACAAGAGCATCAGTGATAAGTGCAAAAACTCACTAACCCTGCTTGTTAATGCTCAAAGACATTTGTATCACATTAATAAAACCTCATCAGAGGACAACATACCAGAGTATGATGTGATGATATTAGGAACAATAAATAACAATATTCATGACTGATCACAACATTATTGGCATAACATGAGCATTAGAAACATTCTCCACATGTGTTCCACACAGAATGTGGACACGCCGCCTATTTAACCAGGCAGGACATGTGGACACGCTGTCTATATAACCAGGCAGGACATGTGGACACGCTGTCTATTTAACCAGGCAGGACATGTGGACACGCTGTCTATTTAACCAGGCAGGACATGTGGACACGCTGTCTATTTAACCAGGCAGGACATGTGGACACGCTGTCTATTTAACCAGGCAGGACATGTGGACACGCTGTCTATTTAACCAGGCAGGACATGTGGACACGCTGTCTATTTAACCAGGCAGGACATGTGGACACGCTGTCTATTTAACCAGGCAGGACATGTGGACACGCTGTCTATTTAACCAGGCAGGACATGTGGACACGCTGTCTATTTAACCAGGCAGGACATGTGGACACGCTGTCTATATAACCAGGCAGGACATGTGGACACGCTGTCTATTTAACCAGGCAGGACATGTGGACACGCTGTCTATTTAACCAGGCAGGACATGTGGACACGCTGTCTATATAACCAGGCAGGACATGTGGACACGCTGTCTATTTAACCAGGCAGGACATGTGGACACGCTGTCTATTTAACCAGGCAGGACATGTGGACATGCTGTCTATATAACCAGGCAGGACATGTGGACACGCTGTCTATTTAACCAGGCAGGACATGTGGACACGCTGTCTATTTAACCAGGCAGGACATGTGGACACGCTGTCTATTTAACCAGGCAGGACATGTGGACACGCTGTCTATTTAACCAGGCAGGACATGTGGACACACTGTCTATTTAACCAGGCAGGACATGTGGACATGCTGTCTATATAACCAGGCAGGACATGTGGACACGCTGTCTATTTAACCAGGCAGGACATGTGGACACGCTGTCTATTTAACCAGGCAGGACATATGGACACGCTGTCTATTTAACCAGGCAGGACATGTGGACACACTGTCTATTTAACCAGGCAGGACATGTGGACACGCTGTCCCACCATAGATAGTCCCAGGTAGAAGAGAGCTGCTCCTCCGAAGGAGTTGGCCAGGCCGTCCACAAACTCCTCCATCACAGCAGGGATCCTCTGGCCCAGGACAAAGTGGGACACGATCCCGACCACCACCATGAACACTATCGGGTTCTTCAGTACCTATAAAATAGGTTTGAAGAAAAGTGGGACACGATGACCACCACCGTATAGAAGAATACTTTACTGTCCACTTTCCTTACAGTCCACAAAAATGTGTCTTATTGCTGTTAACCCAACCCCCTAAGACACACCCTGACGCCATGTTTTAACCCAACCCCCTAAGACACACCCTGACTCCATGTTTTAACCCAACCCCCTAAGACACACCCTGACACCATGTTTTAACCCAACCCCCTAAGACACACCCTGGCTCCATGTTTTAACCCAACCCCCTAAGACACACCCTGACTCCATGTTTTAACCCAACCCCCTAAGACACACCCTGACTCCATGTTTTAACCCAACCCCCTAAGACACACCCTGACTCCATGTTTTAACCCAACCCCCTAAGACACACCCTGACTCCATGTTTTAACCCAACCCCCTAAGACACACCCTGACACCATGTTTTAACCCAACCCCCTAAGACACACCCTGACGCCATGTTTTAACCCAACCCCCTAAGACACACCCTGACGCCATGTTTTAACCCAACCCCCTAAGACACACCCTGACGCCATGTTTTAACCCAACCCCCTAAGACACACCCTGACTCCATGTTTTAACCCAACCCCCTAAGACACACCCTGACACCATGTTTTAACCCAACCCCCTAAGACACACCCTGACGCCATGTTTTAACCCAACCCCCTAAGACACACCCTGACTCCATGTTTTAACCCAACCCCCTAAGACACACCCTGACGCCATGTTTTAACCCAACCCCCTAAGACACACCCTGACTCCATGTTTTAACCCAACCCCCTAAGACACACCCTGACGCCATGTTTTAACCCAACCCCCTAAGACACACCCTGACTCCATGTTTTAACCCAACCCCCTAAGACACACCCTGACTCCATGTTTTAACCCAACCCCCTAAGACACACCCTGACGCCATGTTTTAACCCAACCCCCTAAGACACACCCTGACGCCATGTTTTAACCCAACCCCCTAAGACACACCCTGACACCATGTTTTAACCCAACCCCCTAAGACACACCCTGGCTCCATGTTTTAACCCAACCCCCTAAGACACACCCTGACACCATGTTTTAACCCAACCCCCTAAGACACACCCTGGCTCCATGTTTTAACCCAACCCCCTAAGACACACCCTGACACCATGTTTTAACCCAACCCCCTAAGACACACCCTGGCTCCATGTTTTAACCCAACCCCCTAAGACACACCCTGGCTCCATGTTTTAACCCAACCCCCTAAGACACACCCTGGCTCCATGTTTTAACCCAACCCCCTAAGACACACCCTGACTCCATGTTTTAACCCAACCCCATAAGACACACCCTGGCTCCATGTTTTAACCCAACCCCCTAAGACACACCCTGACTCCATGTTTTAACCCAACCCCCTAAGACACACCCTGGCTCCATGTTTTAACCCAACCCCCTAAGACACACCCTGACTCCATGTTTTAACCCAACCCCCTAAGACACACCCTGGCTCCATGTTTTAACCCAACCCCCTAAGACACACCCTGGCTCCATGTTTTAACCCAACCCCCTAAGACACACCCTGGCTCCATGTTTTAACCCAACCCCCTAAGACACACCCTGGCTCCATGTTTTAACCCAACCCCCTAAGACACACCCTGGCTCCATGTTTTAACCCAACCCCCTAAGACACACCCTGGCTCCATGTTTTAACCCAACCCCCTAAGACACACCCTGACTCCATGTTTTAACCCAACCCCCTAAGACACACCCTGGCTCCATGTTTTAACCCAACCCCCTAAGACACACCCTGACTCCATGTTTTAACCCAACCCCCTAAGACACACCCTGACTCCATGTTTTAACCCAACCCCCTAAGACACACCCTGACTCCATGTTTTAACCCAACCCCCTAAGACACACCCTGACTCCATGTTTTAACCCAACCCCCTAAGACACACCCTGACGCCATGTTTTAACCCAACCCCCTAAGACACACCCTGACGCCATGTTTTAACCCAACCCCCTAAGACACACCCTGACACCATGTTTTAACCCAACCCCCTAAGACACACCCTGGCTCCATGTTTTAACCCAACCCCCTAAGACACACCCTGACACCATGTTTTAACCCAACCCCCTAAGACACACCCTGGCTCCATGTTTTAACCCAACCCCCTAAGACACACCCTGACACCATGTTTTAACCCAACCCCCTAAGACACACCCTGGCTCCATGTTTTAACCCAACCCCCTAAGACACACCCTGGCTCCATGTTTTAACCCAACCCCCTAAGACACACCCTGGCTCCATGTTTTAACCCAACCCCCTAAGACACACCCTGACTCCATGTTTTAACCCAACCCCATAAGACACACCCTGGCTCCATGTTTTAACCCAACCCCCTAAGACACACCCTGACTCCATGTTTTAACCCAACCCCCTAAGACACACCCTGGCTCCATGTTTTAACCCAACCCCCTAAGACACACCCTGACTCCATGTTTTAACCCAACCCCCTAAGACACACCCTGGCTCCATGTTTTAACCCAACCCCCTAAGACACACCCTGGCTCCATGTTTTAACCCAACCCCCTAAGACACACCCTGGCTCCATGTTTTAACCCAACCCCCTAAGACACACCCTGGCTCCATGTTTTAACCCAACCCCCTAAGACACACCCTGGCTCCATGTTTTAACCCAACCCCCTAAGACACACCCTGGCTCCATGTTTTAACCCAACCCCCTAAGACACACCCTGACTCCATGTTTTAACCCAACCCCCTAAGACACACCCTGGCTCCATGTTTTAACCCAACCCCCTAAGACACACCCTGACTCCATGTTTTAACCCAACCCCCTAAGACACACCCTGACTCCATGTTTTAACCCAACCCCCTAAGACACACCCTGACTCCATGTTTTAACCCAACCCCCTAAGACACACCCTGGCTCCATGTTTTCTAGCCTTTATTATTCACTGTGATATTAAGATGTTTTTCCATTCTTATCACAGCTAGCTAACAGATACACAGATCCTTTCACTCTAATTTCTTTGTTACAAAATCCTACGTATTTACAACTTTTATTGAATGTAAAATATGTTCCTTGTCCAATAAAGAATAAAGCACCATTTAATGTAATTTGCAAAACAAAAAAAGTATTGATCACAGAAGAAAGCAAGATGAAATGACCTGCAGCAGCAGCACTCTGATGATCTGCAACTTGCCCTGCTGTCTCTCTGGGTGGTCCTTCCACTTCTGGACCTCACAGAAGGCAAATCCTATGGGATTGAGGAGCATCAGGGAGACAGGAGCCACCAGGTAGATGTACTGCAGGTACTCTGGATGTGTGTTCCTGTACAGGGCGTCCACTGCAGGGAGCAGGGACGGGGGGGGACGGGAACAGGGGGGCAGATGTTATTGTATGGTTTCCAAACCATTCCTCAGGGACCCCCAGATGTTCCAACAAATACAGTGTATTCGGAAAGTATTCAGACCCCTTCACTTTTTCCACATTTTGTTACATTACAGCCTTAATCTACAATAGATTAAAATGAAATGTTTTCCTCATCCATCTACACACAATAGCCCATAATGACAAAGCGAAAAAAGGTTGAGAAATGTTTGCAAATTTATAAAACAGAAAAAACTGAAATAACTTATTTACATAAGTATTCAGACCCTTTGCTATGAGACTGTAAATTGAGCTCAGGTGCATCCTGTTTCCATTGATCATCCTTGAGTTGTTTCTACAACTTGGAAAGGCACACACCTGTCTATATAAAGGTCCCAGTTGACAGTGCATGTCAGAGCAAAAACCAAGCGTCATTTCTGGAGGAAACCTGGCACCATCCCTACGGTGAAGCATCATGCTGTGGGGATGTTTTCAGCAGCAGTGACTGGGAGATTAGTCAGGATTGAGGGAAAGATGAACGGAGCAAAGCACAGACAGATCCTTGATGAAAACCTGCTCCAGAGCACTCAGGACCTCAGACTGGGGCGAAGGTTCACCTTCCAACAGGACAACAACCCTAAGCACACAGCCAAGACTACACAGGTGTGGCTTAGTGACAAGTCTCTGAATGTCCTTGAGTGACCCAGCCAGAGCCCGGACTTGAACCCGATCGAACATCTCTGGAGAGACCTGAAAATAGCTGTGCTGCGATACTCCCCATCCAACCTGACAGAGCTTGAGAGGATCTGCAGAGAAGAATGGGAGAAACTCCCCAAATACAGGTGTGCCAAGCTTGTAGCATCATACCCAAGAAGACTGTAATCACTGCCAAAGGTGCTTCAATAAAAGAACTGAGTAAAGAGTGAATACTTATGGAAATGTGATATATATTTTTTTATATACATTTGCAAAAATGTCTAAACCCGTTTTTGCTTTGTCATTTTGGGGTATTGTGTGTAGATTGATGACGGAAAAAACTATGTAATCCATTTTAGAATAAGGCTGTAAAGTAACAATGTGGAAAAAGGGAAGGGGTCTGAATACTTTCAGAATGCACTGTGTGTGGAACGGCTGGGACTGTTTTGAGAAAGAGGTTGAACTTTCCAAAGGAAAATAAACTAGCCCTATTGTACTATGATCACATTCCAAAAGGCAACTCTCCTCACCAATGGGATACCCCAGGGCGAAGTCGTTGCTCTGCGTAGCGAAGATGGAGTAGAGTCCTGCCTTGCTGTACCTGCTCTCCGGACTGGCCACGGCTAGCGTCAGAACACACACCTGGACGAACACCGACACCTTGGCTATCAGGAAACTCCACAGGAACGACCAGATCACATTATTAAAGTCCAACACAACCATGTTCTTGAAGAGCAGCGCCAGAAGGGCGAATTTAGACACAAAGTTCCCTAATCCTTTAGCTTGACAGGAGGTGATGATGTCTGTCCTACCGGCGATGTATCCACACAGGATGATCCCAAAACACTCCAGGAGAGCCGGGAAGAGCTTGTCGATAGACATGGCTTGGCTGGAGGAGAGGGGGTTGTGGGATATGTTCTTGCCATGGATGGCTACGTAGGTATCCATAGTTGTATGAGGACTAAATTACTTCACAGATGGGAATATCTTTCGATATCAGAGTACAGAACAGTGACGCTGGGCTCCAGTTCTGGGTGATACATCCGCAATGCCCTTGTTGAAACAATAATAATCAGTGAGTAGTAGGGTAGGCCATATGGTTTTATGGTTGTCAGAAAACACATGTAATACCAAGGACCAATAGCGTTTCCTGACCAAATGACAGGAAAAACTCCTGGCCCTACCAATACCCTATACAGGAGAGGGAGAAAGCGGTGAATCTGTTGTCAAAAAGAACCAATATAAAGCTATTTACGAGGAGTGCAGTGCTGACGACATGCACACCACAGATAATAGTGCATTTTAGCCTACTCCCAACTGTGCATTGAAACTGCTTTCAAAAATAGTCATGGGGGATTTCAGCATGTGAGGATTGACAGAGTAACCTTTTATACGTGTAACTCGTGATGTCTTGAACGATGCCAATTATTGGATTTGGAGCTAGGTACTGTAGCTAGCTAAAGTTAGCATGCTATTCGGTGCTAGTAACAGTTACATCTAACGTTAGCTAACTCGCGTGCTAAAAATACAACAAGATAAAAGCGTCATACCTTGCACATCTGATGACGAGATATTGCATATTTAACACGCGCTTGTCGTTTTTTATCAAAATGTAGCTATATAACGTTAGTCTAATTCGTCCTATCTATTGCTGTTGACAGCTAGCTAACCGTAGTACAAATGCATGCTGTTCGGAATCCTTGGGATTTTGCCCAGTTGAAGTTGAAATGTAAAATGTTAAGGTTAGAGTAAAGGTTATGTCCCAAGGATCCCAGATAGCACTAACAATTCTCATTTGTGTCCTTTGGTGCAATTGTTGAACAACGCCCTAAATTATGAGTGACAAGCCAGGCATCCAATTGTCGCCAAAGTGTGTTGTTGTGAGGAGCTATACTCGGCTTTGATTGGGTGGGAAAGCGACCGCAAGTTGGTAAGGGTCTCTTAGAGGTCTGTATAATGCGAGTTAAGACCGGTCAATAAATCAATGAATTAGCTAAGACTAGACATCTTTAAAATAGATACAAACCTAGAATACTCCACTAGCTACATAACACCCTAAAAATTTGATTAGATTCTAAATAGTGTAGCTTGAGAGTGTTGGTGAAGCAACTCACTTCCTTTAATATTGTACGAGAAGACAAGAACTCTCAATTCCAACTTTATTTGCTTTATTTAGAAAATCCATTTGGAAATAGTTTGTTTTGTTTTACATTGAAAAGCATCAGGAAGAAAATACACTCAAAAAGGCAGAAACAAAAGCCGTTGAATGCTTCTAAAAAATATATATAAGTTCCCTTGAAGCCAAAGTACATAAAGCACTCTGCAGTACCATTGTAAATGTCATAGGGAACTAATCTCCCGTGGGCAGTTTCTGCGTGTAGCTGACCAAACCACACTATATTTTACTTCTGGGTTAACAGAGATAACTAGGGAACAAGAGACAGAATCAATTCTGAAAGAAGACTGAAAGAAAAATGTCCCCATGAGGAACGTCATTCATTATGTCTGTCACCTGAGGAGGAACTAACACACAACTTTAATGGTCCTCTTTTTGAAACGTTCCATTTCTGCTGGATGTTTCTGGCTGTTTGGTCCTAGGTAGTCTCGAATGCAAGTTGTATCTGAGACACTGCCTCTGTGGGATGAGACTACGTCCTAGTGCAGCCGATTGTCTTTGGTCAAACACACATACTCATGCCATTCCCCCCATTCTCTATTCAGAAATGCATATTATCGTCTTTACAGAACAGAGAAAACACTGAGGCCAAACATAGCACTTTCTCACACATCAGCATACAGCCAGCATATTTTGATCCATATTCATATCCTCCTTGCATACATTAAACACTTGCAAATTCTATGAGAAAGCTCATTCAGATCATAACTTCAGGATCATGTATAACATTTTAATACATTTTAATGATTTTCTTTCATAGGTCAAATATTGGATTGTCACTCTGCAAGTGGTTCTGAGACAAGCTTGATGTTAATATCAAGTAGCGGAGACATCCCAGAGCAGTAGTACAGAAGCAGAAAATAATACTGTAACTGTATAGTAAAAAAATGTTCAAATACATAACTTAGAAAATAAAAACAGAGTCCTTCCCAACAACTCAAATCATACAAAATTAAACTGTCATGAGTGACGGTTTTCTTTCTTTCAAGGCAAAAAGAAAACATTCAATTTTCACCTAAAGTTCAATCAATGTATACTGTAACACACAAGCGTCCATTTTGTCTCTACCGTGTCAAAAAGTTCACGACATGCTATGAACTGCACATGAATTGTATGTAAAAGTACCCTTTGATGGTTAGAATAATGTAACTGATATGCTATAGTTGGGTTGCCCTTTGGTGAAGACAGGCACAGCATCCAACACGACGGTTTCCCTTAAATCTCAGAAAGATCCTTCATAACAATCCGGAATTGAAAAAAAAGACAGTGAAAAATGATAACAAAAGTATACAGTTTCAACACTACATAGTGGAGTAATACCAAATGCATAGCCTATAAAACAAGCCTCTGTTGAGACTTTGGTTGGTTTGGGGTGCTGTTCGTTAAATGAGAATATTTTGTCAACTCCAGGCAGAAACACATGGTTGTGTGAGTCCCACTGCAAATATGGTCCATCCATGAGGTGCTATAAGCCTCATAGACAGAGGCAGTGGGAGTGACATACTTACATCCATGTACTCGGAGGGAGGGAGGGAGGGAGGGAGGGAGGGAGGGAGGCATCCCAAAAACGACCCCTTCACCTGGGGATAGGGGGTAGTGGGGGTGCACCCCTGGACTTTTTATCCGAACCTGGACAGGAAAGAAGAGGAAAATAAGTTGGACATGTCAAGCAGGCTGTTAAGGACAGGAAGATACTCTGAAGGCAGGCTGGAAACTTTAAGGAGGAAACAGATTTGGGACAAATCAATACATATATGAAACACTTGATTTAGCTGGGAGTTTGCTATTTTCGAAGCACAGCGCAAGAATTTCGAAGTATTTGACGTGCATTTGACCCAGGTCTGGGAGGAAAGCCCTTGGTTCCTACCTCTGCCGTCAGTCTTGGACAACTTGCTGGGGTATGTCTTCTGACAGGACACGTAAGGCTCTGGGACAGGGAGGTCTGAGACAGGGTGGAACTGGAACCGGGCCTCCCACTCATCTGACACAGAGAAAAACACAACGCTCAGCTGGGTCAGTTAAAGACCTATATGGGTTCAAACACGGGTCTTCTCTGCACCACAAATCTTTTAGCCCACTGAGCTGAAGCCAAGTCATTAGCAATGGGAGCTAATGGCACATTAGGGAGTAAGGTCTCAAGCAGGTTTACTCATCATATGAATTCCTTCCGTTACACTCACCAACGTGTTGGTGATGGGAGTTCTGGAAGCCGTTGCCCATGGGGGGAGGTGGGGGAGGAGGGCCTCCTATTCCCGGTCGGTCTGGGGGGAGCGGGGGCCGGTGTCCCCCACGGGAGGGCTCTGCTCCCGGGCGGTTAGGAGGTGAGGGGACTGGAGATGACCTTATACTGCCTCCACGTGGACCTGAGGAGGGAGGGGGAGGGAGCGGGCCTGGGAGAGAAGAGGTTACACCACAGAGTTCAATACAACACTAGTTCTATATAATAGCATCATGTATATCATCGCTATAGGTCACATCATAGCTACAAACTACCTTCCATCCAGTCTCAAAACACATACACGGTGTACTGATGTCTGACCAAACTGACCACAGAAAGGTTAGCTATGTTTGTAGTTGCTAAGCTAACCCAAAAAGAGACAGTGGTCATCATTATATGACCTGAGGGGAGACTGAAGGAAGCAGCATCCTTACCCGTCCGTCCTGAGGGGTTTTTACCCAGAGGGGGCGGCCTCTCACTGGGAGGGGGTGGCAGTGGCCCTGAACGGCCAGGTGGGGGCGCCGGCGAGTTGAGTGAAAGGTTCCTCTGTGGTAGTCTGGGGGTGTGTTCGTCTCCTCCCGCAGGCGTTGGGGGCAGCAGTGGAGGGCCCGGTCTGCCAGGAGGGAGAGGGGGAGCTCCACCACCGCCGATGGAGGGCCGAGAGGAAGACGCGCTGGGGGGCTTGGAGTTGAAAGATGGTGGCGGTGGGGGTCCATCTCTGGATATGGAGGACCGGTGGCCCCCCAGGGGTGGGGGCCAGGGGTCCTCCGAGGGTCTGCCAGGGTGGGGGGCTGGGGGTAGAGGGGGACGTCCACTACTGGGAACCGGAGGGGCCCCAAAGGAGGGTTTTGGCCCAGACGAGGCCACTATAGGGCCAGGGGGAGGAGGCAGGCCTTGGTGTCTGCCTGCAATGTTGGGTAGTGGAGGGGCCGGCGCTGAGCTGGGGATCCGGGCTCCTCCTGGAACAGGCGGGGTCCCTCGGCTCTGGATGCTCTGGTTGGGCCGTGGGGTGTTGGGGACGGGGGGAGGGGGTCCGCCAGGGGTCTCTGGTCGTGGGGGGCCTGCCCGTCCCCTGGGGAGGTCGGGGGCGCTGCTCCGGGGAAAGGCTGGGGCCCCTGAGAACCGTGGAGGGCCAGAGGAGGGGCCCCCACCACCAAACGGTCTGGGGCCTGAGGAACGGCCTCCTGGAGGTACCATGGGGGGCCTAGGGCCTCCTGTGGAAGCATAAGGGTTTCAAACATCACACACTTTGTCCATCATCATTTTGTCCTACATGGAGCTATGGTTATAAACAACCAACCAACTAGTGTCCTCTATGCATTACAGAAATACACGTAGCCCGTGTCACATAGTGGCTGGTGTGGATGTGAGAATTGGGGTTTAAGTTAGCGAGCCGGAACTCTCGGTTAGCGAGCCAGTGTTTCTGCCATGGACGACACCCATGGGCTATGCTTGTGACAAGTTGTCAAACGTTTGGTCAGCAACTTTTGTTTATTTTTCTGTAAATGTTTTACCGCTTACTCAAGTAAACGACAGCTGTGTAAAACAATGATTTGTATTGCAGTAAGGTCTTCAATGCTGTTGGGGGAAAAGTGTCTTGGAAGCCGCTTTTAGAAGGGAACTATTTGGTTAGAGAGCAGAGGCAAGTCGTATGAATTTACATGCGTTCTTTCGCATGCTAATATCACCAGTGTATTACCATCTTTCAAAGAGTGTTTAATCACCAGTGTTATCTTACAAAGAGTGTTTAATCACCAGTTTAATCACCAGTTACATGCTGACCAGACTGGACACGTCGCGTGCGCCGCAAAATAAATTTAGAAATCCATGTTATTCAATTATTGCACCCACACAGCTCGCGTGCGCCAACGAGCGTCTGCGTTGCCAAGGGCTAAAATTGAACTCCTTTCTATTTCTGACGCAGATTGCGCTGAAAGTCCTGCCTCTCCCATCTCCTCATTGGTTTATAGAAGCAGGTACCCACGTGCCATCTCCTCATTGGTTATACCCACGTGGGTGATTGAAAGACGAACTGTTTTGCCGGTAGTCGTGGTAATTGGGGTATAAGGCTCTGATCAGGCCCTACACCCAAACAAGGGCACTGCGTTCATCCACCTCTGGCCTGCCCGCCTCCCTACCTCTGCGGAAGCACAGTTCCCGCTCAGCCCAGTCAAAACTGTTCGCTGCTCTGGCACCCCAATGGTGGAACAAGCTCCCTCACGACGCCAGGACAGCGGAGTCAATCACCACCTTCCGGAGATACCTGAAACCCCACCTCTTTAAGGAATACCTGGGATAGGATAAAGTAATCCTTCCAACCCTCCCCCCCCCTACCCTCCCCCCCAAAAAATGATATAGATGTACTATTGTAAAGTGGTTGTTCCACTGGATATCATAAGTTGAATGTACCAATTTGTAAGTCACTCTGGATGTAAATGTAACATGTAATACTATGAAAGTTTAGATGCCAATCACCATATAAGTTCAAAGATGAAAAAGCCTGGAAGGAGGAGAGATGACTAGAAACGATTCGGTTGGCCGTTTTATGTGTGGATTAATTGGCGGAGTAGAGGAGCTTGTGCATTTCAGGTAAAATAACTCAATGTTTATATTCCAGCACAAATTAGCTAGCAACAGCAAGCTAGCTGAATAGGACAAATTAGCTAGCAAGTGCAAGCTAACTAGCTAAATTGCCATACATGTTTAATGCTTTTCGACCTGTCCCCAAATGAATGCCATTGGTTCAGAGTTTGTTTTCATATTTTAACCTGCGTGTCGTGATCGCGTTTGGTGTAGGGGGACAAAATAAATGTATGCGCGATAGCACACGATAGCGCATGATGGCGCACGCGCACAGCCGGTTTAATCACCAGTGTGTTATCATCTTACACAGAGTGTTTAGTCACCAGTGTGTTATCATCTTACACAGAGTGTTTAGTCACCAGTGTGTTATCATCTTACAAAGAGAGTTTAGTCACCAGTGTTATCTTACAAAGAGTGTGAATATACTTTATGTAAAGTGTTTTACATGCAAGTCTTAGCATTATTTCTTGCCCTGCTGCTATCCATAATGTATGTCTTCTATACCAGGGGTTCCCAAACTCTTTCACTCGGGGCCCCCCTTCCAGCACTGGGGAACTTCACTCCCTAAGGTCTGCAATACTAAGATGATGAGAGCAACTGATGATGCACTACCCAATTTTGAAATTGTGCCTTGCGCATTCCACGATTACAACTTTAAGAGTACGTTTAAAGTTGGACTGAGTTACTTTTTTGGAGGGGGAGGACCCCTGCCGACCCTCTCCGAGCCAGTGTGTCTCTGGGGTCATGAATTTTATTATCGTTTTGTTATGTAATAAACCTTGGCACTTTGGTTAACTCTGACAGACCTGTAATTGACTTGTCCCGAGGACCTCCCCTCGTGTATAAAAAGGTGGCGCAGTACAGTTTACATATAGCAACACATTACACTTGTTCAAGATAGTTATCATGGCTTATCTCAAACACGGCTACAAACCATATTAATACAACCTCAAGAGGCTGCTGCAGTACATTATAGCTTCTTATTATACACATGATGGATTATTACCGTTGCTGTTCCCTCCTGAGGACCGAAGCTTGGGCATGCCTCCTGCAAAGAGACCTCCTAGTACTGGACCTCCTCCTCCTCCACCACCTCCACCACCACCACCTCCACCGCCACCTCCACCGCCGCCACCTTTGGGTTCTGTGAAGAAAGGTATTCAATCTCTTTTCCTCCAGCACAAGACCATAAGTTTTGAAATCATTATCTGCAGAAGGCCTTTGTAGGTTTCAAGTAGCTTCCATATTTCCTAATTGTTAAACTGAGGATGAGTACATTCTGAGTAAAGCCTTTAGAATACACACCATCAGAGAAATGTTTACTCACTGTCAATGATGGGTTGACTCCTGTCATTGGTGACAGCCTTCTTCAGACGAGCACCTTTGCCAATATCAGACAGTAAGGCGTTTCTTCCTTGCGCTTCATTCTTGCTGAGTGATGGCTTCTGTGTATTTGCCTGCGAATGTTGACAACATAAACACAAACAAAGAAGCCAGTTAAGTAATATAGGAAATGATATAGTATTACCTAGGACTACAACATGCACAATCACATTGCCATGCTGGAAACGCTTCCTTCCACTACCACAAGGTGTCCCTATTGAACAAGGTCAAAACTGTACTGACCTAAGAAATTTCCCTTCAATCACTCATGACAGAAGGTTCAATCACTCATGACAGAAGGTGATGAGAAGTTATGGCAGAAGGTGATGCTGTCTTCAGCTAAGATTACATCTAAATTGAATGTTAATATTTAGTCAGAATGTTCCATTGTCATGTTAACTCATATTAGTAGTTTCAATATAACTAGGACGTCTTTGGCGTGCTTACCACAGCGAAGGTTGGGGGTGGGGGAGGGGCAGGGGGTGGTGGGGGAGGAGGCATCTTCTCTCTCTCTCTTCAGCTATTCTTCTACAGCTTCACCCCTGATGGAGAGAATACACAACATCCATTAAATCAAATACTTCCTAAATATCCACTCAAACAGTAGGCTTACAGATGCTATACACATAACCAGGCTGGACCGCAACAAACCTTCAGAGACATGGGAAAACACACACACACACACCTCTCCAACTGGGCACAGACGTCTTTTTTCAAATCCAAACAGTTTTCCACTTTGATTCAATGTCATCACAATACTTTTTTCTTTTTTTTAAATGATGTGGAAACCATGTTGATTCAACCAGTTTTTACCCAGCGGGCTTTCACCACAGTCCTTAGAGCAAGCCGTGTGACTGCAGACACATAATATTGTCCTTGCACAGAAATAACAGGATGTATTGAAATAACTTGCAAAATACATGACCTATAAAACCACAAGGGAAACAATCACATTGATCAAGAAACACTTCCTGGTACAGCAGACAGATGACAACCATCATCCAATCTAGGGATGTCCCCGACTAAACAAAATCTTGGTCGACTGAGAGTTGTCTGTACTTTTGATTTGTCAAAAATTTAAAAACGTCTATTTTCCCATATATACAGTTGAAGTCGGAAGTTTACATACACTTAGGTTGAAGTCATTAAAACTTGTTCTTCAACCACTCCCCAAATTTCTTGTTAACAAACTATAGTTTTGGCAAGTCGGTTAGGACATCTACTTTGTGCATGGCACAAGTAATTTTTTCAACAATTGTTTAGAGACAGATTATTTCACTTAATCACAATTCCAGTGGGTCAGAATTTTACATACACTAAGTTGACTGTGCCTTTAAACAGCTTGGAAAATTCCAGAAAATGATGTCATGGCTTTAGAAGCTTCTGAAAGGCTAATTGACATTATTTGAGTCAATTGGAAGTGTACCTGTGGATGTATTTCAAGGCCTACCTTCAAACTCAGTGCCTTTGCTTCACATCATGGGAAAATCAAAAGAAATCAGCGAAGACCTCAGAAAAGAATTGTAGACCTCCACAAGTCTGGTTCATCCTTGAGAGCAATTTCCAAACGCCTGAAGGTACCACGTTCATCTGTACAAACAATAGTACGCAAGTATAAACACCATGGGACCACGCAGCCGTCATACCGCTCTAGGAAGGAGACGCGTTGTCTCCTAGAGACGAACGTACTTTGGTGTGAAAAGTGCAAATCAATCCCAGAACAGGACATTGTGAAGATGCTGGAGAAAACAGGTACAAAAGTATCTATTTCCACAGTAAAACGAGTCCTATATTGTCATAACCTGAAAGGCCGCTCAGCAAGGAAGAAGCCACTGCTCCAAAACCACCATAAAAAAGCAAGACTACGGTTTGCAACTGCACATGGGGTGAAAGATCGTACATTTTGGAGAAATGTCCTCTGGTCTGATGAAACAAAAATAGAACCGTTTGGCCATAATGATCATCGTTATGTTTGGAGGAAAAAGGGGGAAGCTTGCAAGCCGAAGAACACCATCACAACCATGAAGCACGGTGGTGGCAGCATCATGTTGTGGGGGTGCTTTGCTGCAGGTGGGACTGGTGCACTTCACAAAATAGATGGCATCATGAGGAAAGAAAATTATGTAAATATACTGCTCAAAAAAATAAAGGGAACACTTAAACAACACAATGTAACTCCAAGTCAATCACACTTCTGTGAAATCAAACTGTCCACTTAGGAAGCAACACTGATTGACAATACATTTCACATGCTGTTGTGCAAATGGAATAGACAACAGGTGGAAATTATAGGCAGTTAGCAAGACACCCCCAATAAAGGAGTGGTTCTGCAGGTGGTGACCACAGACCACTTCTCAGTTCCAATGCTTCCTGGCTGATGTTTTGGTCACTTTTGAATGCTGGCGGTGGTACCACTCTAGTGGTAGCATGAGACGGAGTCTTCAACCCACACAAGTGGCTCAGGTAGTGCAGCTCATCCAGGATGGCACATCAATGCGAGCTGTGGCAAGAAGGTTTGCTGTGTCTGTCAGCGTAGTGTCCAGAGCATGGAGGCGCTACCAGGAGACAGGCCAGTACATCAGGAGACGTGGAGGAGACCGTAGGAGGGAAACAACCCAGCAGAAGGACCGCTACCTCCGCCTTTGTGCAAGGAGGAGCACTGCCAGAGCCCTGCAAAATGACCTCCAGCAGGCCACAAATGTGCATGTGTCTGCTCAAACGGTCAGAAACAGACTCCATGAGGGTGGTATGAGGGCCCGACGTCCACAGGTGGGGGTTGTGCTTACAGCCCAACACTGTGCAGGACGTTTGGCATTTGCCAGAGAACACCAAGATTGGCAAATTCGCCACTGGCGCCCTGTGCTCTTCACAGATGAAAGCAGGTTCACACTGAGCACGTGACAGACGTGACAGAGTCTGGAGACGCCGTGGAGAACGTTCTGCTGCCTGCAACATCCTCCAGCATGACCGGTTTGGCGGTGGGTCAGTCATGGTGTGGGGTGGCATTTCTTTGGGGGGCCGCACAGCCCTCCATGTGCTCGCCAGAGGTAGCCTGACTGCCATTAGCTACCGAGATGAGATCCTCAGACCCCTTGTGAGACCATATGCTGGTGCGGTTGGCCCTGGGTTCCTCCTAATGCAAGACAATGCTAGACCTCATGTGGCTGGAGTGTGTCAGCAGTTCCTGCAAGAGGAAGGCATTGATGCTATGGACTGGCCCGCCCGTTCCCCAGACCTGAATCCAATTGAGCACATCTGGGACATCATGTCTCGCTCCATCCACCAACGTCACATTGCACCACAGACTGTCCAGGAGTTGGCGGATGCTTTAGTCCAGGTCTGGGAGGAGATCCCTCAGGAGACCATCCGCCACCTCATGAGGAGCATGCCCAGGCATTGTAGGGAGGTCATACAGGCACGTGGAGGCCACACACACACTACTGAGCCTCATTTTGACTTGTTTTAAGGACATTACATCAAAGTTGGATCAGCCTGTAGTGTGGTTTTCCACTTTAATTTTGAGTGTGACTCCAAATCCAGACTTCCATGGGTTGATAAATTGGATTTCCATTGATTATTTTTGTGTGATTTTGTTGTCAGCACATTCAACTATGTAAACAACAAAGTATTTAATAAGATTATTTCATTCATTCAGATCTAGGATGTGTTATTTTAGTGTTCCCTTTATTTTTTTGAGCAGTGTATATTGAAGCAACATCTCAAGACATCAGTCAGGAAGTTAAAGCTTGGTCGCAAATGGGTCTTCCAAATGGACAATGACACAAAGCATACTTCCAAAGTTGTGGAAAAATGGCTTAAGGACAACAAAGTCAAGGTATTGGAGTGGCCATCACAAAGCTCTGACCTCAATCCCATAGAAAATGTGTAGGCAGAACTGAAAAAGCGTGTGCGAGCAAGGAGGCCTACAAACCTGACTCAGTTACACCAGTTCTGTCAGGAGGAATGGGCCAAAATTCACCCAACTTATTGTGGGAAGCTTGTGGAAGGCTACCCGAAACGTTTGACCCAAGTTAAACAATTTAAAGGCAATGCTACCAAATACTAATTGAGTGTATGTAAACTTCTGACCCACTGGGAATGTGATGAAAGAAATGAAAGCTGAAATAAATCACTCTACTATTATTCTGACATTTCACATTCTTAAAATAAAGTGATGATCCTAACTGACCTAAGACAGGGAATTGTTACTAGTTTTAAATGTCAGGAATTGTGAAAAATTGAGTTTAAGTGTATTTGGCTAAGGTGTATGTAAACTTCCGACTTCAACTGTAGATGCACCCTATGTTTGAATAAAATCAACTATATGTAGGCCAAAGAGCTTGTCTGATGCTTTAAGCACTGTGATTAAAAATGAAGTCACACAAATTACTCAAGAGGGAGTTAGAGATCAATATAGCCTAACCAGAAGAAGAAACAAAACTGTTCCTGATCCTCCTCTTCCTGCTGCTGCTGCTGCTGGCCTTCTCAGATTCTGCCGTTAATCTCCTGTAGTTACCGGTTAGAGGCTACACCAGCGGCTGGTAACCTTTTCCATTTGGAGTGCCAAGTTATCGTACCATTTCTACTGATCCGTTCTGATTTTCATATGCACATTTTTCGTGGAACAGTTTCATTGAATTTATAATAAAGTCTTCATATCTCAAAATAAATGCAGTGGTTAATCAAAATGATATCTAAATTGAAAATGATACCATTTTAAATGTAACTTCTATTGCCATTGGTAATATGTAAAAACAGCCTACATAAAGCCAACAACTACACTGCAGCCTGCAGGTAGAACATATCCTGATGAAAACAGATATCCTATCAATCACATTGGCTCTGCATGGACTGTCTGTAACAAACATTGTATAACTATCAACTGGGTCCAGCCCAAAGCTTGTGCTAGCAAACTTGCAACATTGTATAAAATATTCTGGGCCCTTAGAGTTTCCCATGTCAGCGTGCTCCAGACAGACAGAGCTATAGGCTATTTTGCGCAAGGGATAAGAAGTAATCAGGTAGTCCTATTTTATGACGTTTCCACTGGATCAGAGCATTACAATTTTCCCCCTTTTATGCTGAGTCGTTATCGAAAGAGAGCTGGGAATATTTTTCAAATAGGCTAGGTGCATGTCCTTACTCAACATTGACAGGAGCACTCCAAACAAAAGACAATGAATAAATTGACAACTCATAAATGGAATGAAATAAACCAAAACGTTTTTTTCTCACAAGTGTAGCCTAGGTTGTTGCTCTGCAAACAACGTGTCCACTCCTACAATGACAATGGTAAGACTGTAATAATAATAATATATTGAATGCATTACCAAAACCAAACAAACATTGTAGATTAGAAGTGAGGGAATTAACGGTAGGCTAAATGTACTGCTGGTGATACTGGTGTGCCATCCCCTCCGCAACGGACTAGTCCACTCAGACGGACTAGTCCACTCAGACGGACTAGTCCACTCAGACGGACTAGTCCACTCAGACGGACTAGTCCACTCAGACGGACTAGTCCACTCAGACGGACTAGTCCACTCAGACGGACTAGTCCACTCAGACGGACTAGTCCACTCAGACGGACTAGTCCACTCAGACGGACTAGTCCACTCAGACAGACTAGTCCACTCAGACAGACTAGTCCACTCAGACAGACTAGTCCACTCAGACAGACTAGTCCACTCAGACAGACTAGTCCACTCAGACAGACTAGTCCACTCAGACAGACTAGTCCACTCAGACAGACTAGTCCACTCAGACAGACTAGTCCACTCAGACAGACTAGTCCACTCAGACAGACTAGTCCACTCAGACAGACTAGTCCACTCAGACGTTTATATTTTAGTTCAGTATATATACTGAACTAAAATATAAAACGCAGCATGTAAAGTGTTGGTCCCATGTTTCATGAGGTGAAATAATACAATCCCAGAAATGTTCTTTATGCACAAAAAGCTTATTTCTCTCAAATTTTGTGTGCAAATTTGTTTACATCCCTGTTAGTGAGCATTTATCCTTTACGAAGATAATCCATCCACCTGAAAGGTGTGGCATATCAAGAAGCTGATTAAACAGCATGATCATTACACAGGTGCACCTTGTGCTGGGGACAATAAAAGGCCACTTTAAATTGTGCAGTTTTCGGGTCTGAGGAATATTTCTGTCTGTAATAAAGCTACATTTTTGGGGAAAAGTCATTCTGATTGGCTGGGCCTGGCTACCCAGTGGAGGGGCCTATGCCCTCCAAGGCCCACCCATGGCTGCACCCCTGCCCAGTCATGTGAAATCCATAGATGAGGGCCTAATGAATTAACTTCAATTGACTGTGTCCGAGGGCCTTCAAAAGGGGGGCCCCGCCAGTTCCCCATCCCTGTTATAGATTAGCCCAGTCCATATGTGATTTACATTAGTTATAGACAAGCCCAGTATGCATGTGATTTACATTAGTTATAGACTAGCCCAGTATGCATGTGATTTACATTAATAATAGACTAGCCCAGTATGCATGTGATTTACATTAGTAATAGACTAGCCCAGTATGCATGTGATTTACATTAGTTATAGACTAGCCCAGTATGCATGTGATTTACATTAGTAATAGACTAGCCCAGTATGCATGTGATTGGCAATAGTAATAGACTAGCCCAGTCCATATATATGTGATTTGCATTAGTTACCAGTCAACGAGAGAGAGAGAGAGAGAGAGAGAGAGGGGTGACAGTTTCAGCTGCAGAGGCCTCTATCTTCCTGTCAATGTGGTCAACAGGAAGACCTGACACGTAAGAGACCCAACCCACAGCCATCCTGTCTCTACATCCCCTCTCTCCCCATCTCTCTAAAGCAGCACCCTTCTATCTCACAAAATCTCTCTACATCCCCCTCTCTCTACTAAAGTACATTGCTATCTTTCTAAGGCAGCACCTCGCAATCGCTCTCTCTAAGGCAGCACCTCGCAATCGCTCTCTCTAAGGCAGCACCTCGCAATCGCTCTCTCTAAGGCAGCACCTCGCAATCGCTCTCTCTAAGGCAGCACCTCGCAATCGCTCTCTCTAAGGCAGCACCTCGCAATCGCTCTCTCTAAGGCAGCACCTCGCAATCGCTCTCTCTAAGGCAGCACCTCGCAATCGCTCTCTCTAAGGCAGCACCTCGCAATCGCTCTCTCTAAGGCAGCACCTCGCAATCGCTCTCTCTAAGGCAGCACCTCGCAATCGCTCTCTCTCTCTCTAAGGCAGCACCTCACTATCGCTCTCTCTCTCTCTCTAAGGCAGCACCTCACTATCTCTAAGGCAGCACCTCACTATCGCTCTCTCTTTCTAAGGCAGCACCTCACTATCGCTCTCTCTCTCTCTAAGGCAGCACCTCGCAATCGTTCTCTCTAAGGCAGCACCTCGCAATCGCTCTCTCTAAGGCAGCACCTCGCAATCGCTCTCTCTCTAAGGCAGCACCTCGCAATCGCTCTCTCTCTAAGGCAGCACCTCGCAATCGCTCTCTCTCTAAGGCAGCACCTCACAATCGCTCTCTCTAAGGCAGCACCTCGCTATCGCTCTCTCTCTCTAAGGCAGCACCTCGCAATCGCTCTCTCTAAGGCAGCACCTCGCAATCGCTCTCTCTAAGGCAGCACCTCGCAATCGCTCTCTCTAAGGCAGCACCTCGCAATCGCTCTCTCTAAGGCAGCACCTCGCAATCCGCTCTCTCTCCCACCAGGCAGCACCTCGCAATCGCTCTCTCTAAGGCAGCACCTCGCTATCTCTCTCTCTCTCTCTCTCTCTCAGGCAGCACCTCGCAACGCTCGCTCTCTCTAAGGCAGCACCTCGCTACCGCTCTCTCTCTAAGGCAGCACCTCGTTATCTCTCTCTAAGGCAGCACCTCGTTATCTCTCTCTCTCAGGCAGCACCTCGTTATCTCTCTCTCAGGCAGCACCTCGTCATCTCTCTCTCTAAGGCAGCACCTCGCTATCTCTCTCTCTCTAAGGCAGCACCCTGCTCTCTTTCTATGGCAGCAGGGCAATTCCACGATAACAGAATTAGCTTTGACTTTAACATTGATTTCGAAGGACTACTTTGAATAATTAACTAGAGAAAGAGAGAGAGAGTGAGAGAGAGAGAGAGAGGGGGATAGTTTGCCCAAATTACAATATGACATTAGTTTCCTTGTAAGCGGTCTATATGTACATGGTATGGCATGAACATGCTAATATAGGTAACAATGACTTGCATTGGATTTGGGCCAAAGTTAGCATTTGAAACAGTGGCCAACAAAACCAAAGCATAGAATGCTGTCATACCTTGTCAATAGTCTGCTTACAGGGTAAGGAAACCAATGTAATTTGTAATTTGGGTGAACTATCCCTTTAACATTGAGGGGTGGGGGGGCAGCACCATCTAGTGGTCAGAACCTGGTAATACCAGGATGCAGGATGGGACATAAACAACTTCAATTACTAATCTCTCTGAACGGAGGGGGAAAAAACATCACCAAATTCCCTGAGAATACATTACATAGGATGAATAAACAAATAGTCCGAGCCACAGAGTCATACTACTAAAAACATCACCAAATTCCCTGAGAATACATTACATAGGATGAATAAACAAATAGTCCGAGCCACAGAGTCATACTACTTGTCAAACGTACTGATATTGTATACTAGTTGTTGGGTTGGGATTGGCATGGGAGGTGTGTGAGTGTGTGTGTGTGTGGGGGGGTGTCTTTGACCATTTCTTTGGATTCCTCATGTCTTACTTATTGTTAGAAAAAAAGGTTTGGTCCAAATCGGATGTTAGGTACTACATATAAAAAATGGCCAATTTGGATGCAATCAATTAGCTTAATTTCTCAGAGATCAAATGATATTTCAATAATATAATGTTGCTGGAATGCTAGTCTTATCTGTTTCTAACAGATTTCAGAACAATCTGAGATGATGGGGGTTGAAATCCTCTCTCTTGTGCTTTTTGAGGTGGAACGTCGCCCCCTAATCTCTCAGCCCACCTCTTGATGACTTCAACACCCTCTGATAGGAACAGAGAGCAGTAGTGGAGGCCCATCTCTCCTCTCCAGCTCTCTGTAAGCCAGCGGGACACTGCGGGAGCCAGAACAGCTGACCCTGTCCTTGAGATGACAACATGATACCAACACCTGTCCTCTAAACCACTGCATTCCAGTGTTCCATTCCGTGCCACCGTGTTCCATCCGTGCCACCGTGTTCCATTCCAGTGTTCCATTCCAGTGCCATCCGGTTCCCCGGCCCCGGATGGGGGGCTGAAACTGTCCTGCCCAGAGACACTTGACCCTCAGCTGGATCAGTATGACATTGTTGTTTCAGGGTTGAGGGGAGATTCCATCTATAACAATGTTCAGTCAATAAAGCAAGGATATGAGATGTCTGAAAAGTATTTCATGAACTGAAAATGACCCATATTAGTTTCAATGCCGATTTTGAAACGGACGACATGGCTTTATGGAGAAGTGTTCAACAACATCTAAAGGCCTCTGCAGACTTTACGTTGGATTCAGTCTTTTACAATGATCACGTGCGATGTTACCGAATTAAAATCTTAATGTCAACCTGGCCAGATTGATTTGCTTCTGTCGTCACATTGTGCGATTGGCTTGAGAGGCGACATCAGCAGACCTAGGCCCGTTAACCACGGCGGTGTGGTTAATCTGACCTGTGACAGCACCAGCAGTGCTAGCCTCTCTCTATGCTTATGAGCAAATAAAGTGAGTTCGGAAAAACTGAAAGTATGCATCTTAAAATAGGTCACATAAACATATATATACATATATATATATATATATATATATATATATATATATATATATTTAAAATATTTAACCTTTATTTAACTAGGCAAGTCAGTTAAGAACAAATTCTTATTTACAATGATGGCCTACCGGGGCCTCTCAAGACAATCTGCCCTGTTCAGGGGCAGAACGACAGATTTTTACCTTGTCAGCTCGGGGATTCGATCTAGCAACCTTTTGGTTAATGGCCCAACGCTCTAACCACTAGGCTACCTGCCGCCCCAAAATATACATATTCAAATATGTATATGCAAATAGGCTTCCCCAAAATAACAATAACATGGTAGAACATTTATTTGGACTGGCGATTTTGTGCATTTATCAAAATCCCATCAGGTAGCCTGATTTCAGATGAATGTAGCCTAAACACGGTTATTAGGGAAATTGTTCTTGCACAGCATGTATGCGTTTAAATAGAACCCATTATATTAATCTGGCTATTCACAATAATGTGCAAACTCATTGCAGCCTGTGTTCCCATTGGTCAATCACCGGGACCGTCTCGTAACACAAGCCACACTACACGATAAAGGCCCCAAAAAAATCGGACACTGACAGAACT